>NW_024057711.1:0-92518 GCF_016432855.1 Salvelinus namaycush | reverse complement strand
TCAGTTATATTTTTAGCTATGTTGTACTCTGTCAAACATCCATCCTCACACATATTGTAAACCACCTAGTTAAATGTTTTGTTATGTTATTTTGTGTCTTATCTTATAGAACAACATTGAAGGTTTGTATTTGTCATTTGATGTGGAAAATGAATTAATCATGAATAAAATTCTGCATTACCAATGATCCTTTGTGATCTGTTAATTCAGTATTTAATCCAAAATTAAACTTGGATACACAATGAATACAAATGTAAACTGGAACTGACAACTTTAAAGTCTTATAAAAGAGTGGAAGAAAAATCTGAATAGTTCCAATAAAACAAATATTTTATTCATACATTTCATAATAAACTACAGTCCATTTTAAAAGGCAAAATGATATTTAAAACTCAGTCTTAAAAGTGATAATAGAAAATACAGTAACATCATGAAATCCTTCACCGTGTTAATTTGATACTTCTCACATCTGCAGGGTGACCAGTAATCAGTTCCAGATATCAATAATATTACAAATACAGCAGGAACCAAACAGGCACATTATACATTGATAGTATTATGAATTACAGAAGATGAAAGCAGGAGAAACTGAAGTGATGACTAACTGACCAAAGTGAGAGAAAAAAAATCCTGTTGTTCCCAACTACCTCTCAAACTCTATTTTAATTCCATAATCATCTTAAAAACTAGTCCTACATCTAATGGCTTGGCTACACACACACACACACACACACACACACACACACACACACACACACACACACACACACACACACACACACACACACACACACACACACACACACACACACACACACAGTTATTCAGTTACAATCAACTGGTCACGTTGGTGCACATTACTGTTACGTTAGAATGGTTGTAACATAATAACTGATCAGTAAACAATGCTACAATTTGAGAGTGGCTTTATTCAAATCGCCAACTATGTCCTTATTGCTAACACTAGGTTTAAGTATTGTTACACCAACCAAAACCAAAACCATACCACTACAATAGACACCAATCAATGGAGTTGAGCAAGAGCACAAACAGGTCTGGGACCAGGCTAGAGTAACTCCTCCATCTCTATGATGGTAGAGGATCCATTCACCTCTCTGGTGTCTTTCACACACACACACAAACAGGTCTGGGACCAGGCTAGAGTAACTCCTCCATCTCTATGATGGTAGAGGATCCATCCACCTCTCTGGTGTCTTTCTCCCTCTCAGGACACATGGTAACTCATCACTATGACCATCAGAACTCTGTTGGGACTCTTTTGAAGGCTATGGTGATCCCCTGGGGCTGCGACGAAAGATAAATCCTGTAAGGTTCATTCTGGACCACTGAGTCCACATTCTGCCTGTAAGAAAACTCACACACCCTACTACTGCAAATGCTAACACTATCTTTATCCATGGTAACCGGGGTTCCTGTGTCCTCAGAACAGTCTTCTCTAGTAGTGACAGTGAGAGTGAGAGAATCTGGATTTCCTCTCGTCTGTTTGTCAGGGCCGAAGAGGCACTGGTATGTCCCCTGATCAGAACGGCGTAGGTCAGTGAGGGTGAGGGAAATGTCTCCCTGTCGGTATCCATCTTTGGACACAGATACCCTGTTCTTAAACCCAGAGCCAGTGATGATATTCCCCCCCATGACATTCAGCACAGTCTGTCCATCCTTTTCACAACAGACGTGTACCTCACTGTCAGGAGTTTGTTTTTTAGTAAATCCATAGAAGTTGAGTTGAAAATTAGATCCAACAAGAGCAGGTTTACCTACAACAATGGAGACTAAAACTACAAATTGTACATCTTCTTGAGTCTTACCGCAGTGACACTCAAACCACCCGTTGTCATTAAATACAACAGAGGAGATGTTGAGATAGAGGTCTCCATCCCCACGTTTAACCCTGTTCTCAAAGCCCACTCCGGGTGTGAAATCTCCTTGGTGCAGTGTAGCGACCGTGGTGTGTGTAACACCTTCTGATTCACTCTCACGGCGATGCTTCCATTCGATAAAACCATCACATGATCCAGAGAAGGGCAGTGTGACAGTGTCATTCAAAACGACTGTAATTGTAGGAAGCACGGAGGATTCCGCCAAAGTAGAAAAGCACATGGTGTAAAAAAGAGATTGACACTTTCTTCCAAAAACAATTCATTGTAGTTTGCTGGCCAGTGTTGTGAAAAGCTTAAAAAACGATGTTGTTGATAGCAGCTATAACCAGCTGATCGTCTGCAAACTATTCCAGATATCTGGGATGGTTCTGACCCGTTAAATAACTTCTGCCTGTGCTGCTCAGCAGTAGCGGTCCCTAATAACTTTCAGGTAGAGTGAATTAACATTTTATAAAAATAATCACCTAGAAAATGGGTCTTGGCCTGTTGGGGTCCGCTGGGCTGGGTGTTGGAGATCCGGGAGGTTTGGGGGGACAAGGTAGTTCTCTGGCAGTGCTCAAGCAACCTGGCTTCTGACTACTTTGTTGTTGTTGTTCTGGCGGTTAGCAGTTTCCTTCTGACTTGGTTGGATAGCTCAGTGTCAGTGACAGTGGAGGCTGCTGAGGGGAGAACGACTCGTAATAAGGAAGGCAAAGCAGTGGGTGTAGCTTGTTTTGGATTGGCAGCAGAGTTTTTTAAACTTGTTTGATCAATGCATAATGTGTGTGCGTCCCACCAGCACTTATTAAAGGTTCTGCTGGTAACAGAGGGGATCAGCTGGTTAGAAGAAATTCCCTGTGTAGTGGCAGTTATCTTCAGTTGTTGTTCTGTTATGACTGTGCAAGACATATTTACTCTGCCCTTTCTAAATAATGAAGAGTGTTTTTGGCTTCTGTCTTGTGGTCAGCATAGCAGGTTGTTTGTTTCCTCTCCATGTTTCTGTTAGTATTACACCATTTCTCACATCACAGAGTTGGAATAACTTAAGAGTGTCAGGGCCAGAGTAGCTGGGGTCACATTTTTACTGAAGGTTTGTCAGATTCTACACATTTTTCCATGACTTATGCCATGTTAATATGATATCTGAGTGAGAGTGAATAACAAAATGTATGAGGGTCACCTGGAGGTCAGGGTCCCTGGGGAATGTGCCCTCATTGCCTGGTTGGTAATTCAGCCATGATTACTACAGGTTTAGCAGGCTAAACTAGACTCATTTACCAATGACAAAAAATGTTAACTGACATGGTGGGGTGATTGAGTGAATGTCAGGGGGTGACATATAACAAGAGGAAAATTGTTGATTCACAACCAAGTTTCGAAATTGCACTTTGTGTAATTTAAAGATTCCTGTAGTCTTCCTACGTGGGCTTTGGCCATCCCCCACATAATAGCAAATAGCACCCTTTTCTCAACACAGGTCACTAGAGCCCCCCATTGGCCCTGGTCTAAAGTAGTGCACTATATAGGGAGTAGGGTGCCATTAAGGACGGAAACCTTGGTTACTTGGACGTGGGCTTTGGCCATCCCCTAGAACAGCGGTTCTTAACCTTTTTCAGCTTGGGACCCAAATTAGAAATGATGTGTTCTCCTGGGACCCAAATTAGAAATGCTGTGTTCTCCTGGGACCCAAATTAGAAATGCTGTGTTCTCCTGGGACCCAAATTAGAAATGCTGTGTTTTCCTGGGACCCAAATTAGAAATGATGTGTTTTCCTGGGACCCAAATTAGAAATGCTGTGTTTTCCTGAGACCCAAATTAGAAATGCTGTGTTTTCCTGGGACACAAATTAGAAATGATGTGTTTTCTTGGGACCCAAATTAGAAATGCTGTGTTCTCCTGGGACCCAAATTAAAAATGCTGTGTTTTCCTGGGACCCAAATTAAAAATGCTGTGTTTTCCTGGGACCCAAATTAGAAATGCTGTGTTTTCCTGGGACCCAAATGAGAAATGCTGTGTTCTCCTGAGACCCAAATAAGAAATGCTGTGTTTTCCTGGGACCCAAATTAGAAATGCTGTGTTCTCCTGGGACCCAAATTAGAAATGCTGTGTTCTCCTGGGACCCAAATGAGAAATGCTGTGTTCTCCTGAGACCCAAATAAGAAATGCTGTGTTTTCCTGGGACCCAAATTAGAAATGCTGTGTTCTCCTGGGACCCAAATTAGAAATGCTGTGTTCTCCTGGGACCCAAATTAGAAATGCTGTGTTCTCCTGGGACCCAAATTAGAAATGCTGTGTTCTCCTGGGACCCAAATGAGAAATGCTGTGTTCTCCTGGGACCCAAATTAGAAATGCTGTGTTCTCCTGGGACCCAAATTAGAAATGCTGTGTTCTCCTGGGACCCAAGCTTAGGAACATATGCAACTATACGTAAATATTGGTACATTTCATTGCCCTTATGCCTAAAACAAATGCAATATAGACAAAAACAAATAACAATGAAATGGCCATATAAATAGCTAGTCATGTTTATTTCCCCCATTAAAAACTCTGACATATCTGTCTAGGTTGAACTGTTGCTGTTAAAATACAATAAATCGTTTTCATTCTGATCTGGAACAAACTGATTGATCACATCACACAGATGCATAACAGAACAGACTTTTTGATAGTGCATCCCTTAGTAACAGTACAGATGAAGATGAAAAATGATCAGGCCCACTGTACATCTCACTGTAGAAATGATTGTGGAAAACAAGTCTAGGTTGGAACCGTTGCTGTTAAAATACCAGTCATAATTTCTATTCTGAAGTGGAATAAACTGTTTGATCCAGGTTGTATCACATCCGGCCGTGATCGGGAGTCCCATAATGCAGTGCACAATTATCCCAGCGTCGTCCAGGTTTGGCCGGGGTAGGACGTCATTGTAAATAATTATTTGTTCTTAACTGACTTGCCTAGTTAAATAAAGGTTCAATTTAAATAAACATATTTTAAAAAACAATCACATGGATGTGGACCAGAAAACACACACAGTCCTAATGAGAGGTGTGTGGCTGGTTGACGTTTTCAACAAGCATGTCTATTCTGGGATCAGTTTTTGACAGTACAACACTGAGGTCATGCTCGGCATTTAGACTGTTTCTGTACTTGTTTTTTAAGTAATCCAGAGTTGAGAACCCTGACTGACAGGTATGTGGTGCCAAACTGGACCAGGACATCTACTGCTTTCTCTGTCAGGCAGGAGACCGCTTCCTGCTGTAGATGAGCAACACAGAACTGTGTGAGAGAGTGTTTGCCTCAAAATCAGTTTGCTTCAATCAGTTTATTGTATCTTGCTTCAATCAGTTTATTCCAGTTCAGAATAGAAATGATGACTTGTATTTTAACAGCAACGGTTCCAACCTAGACTTGTTTTCCACAATCATTTCTACAGTGAGATGTACAGTGGGCCTGATCATTTTTCATCTTCATCTGTGCTGTTACTAAGGGATGCACTATCAGTAGCTAGCTAACTTGCTTTGGCTAACGTTAGCTATTAGCTGTGTACAAGGCCAGGGGATTGTTTGAAAGAGAAACTCATAGTACTCCCTTATTTCTGCATATCATTCCCTTTTATAAAATGACAACAATGCCTTGCTAGCTGACTTACTTTTCCACTGTCGAAGCACTGTTTCCTGAAGCATTCTGCCCTGTTCTGAAAGAACTCCCTGAGTTTACCGTCATGCTGTGGATGTTTGGTCAGGACGTGTTGTTATATGAATTTGTTCGATTTGATTGACTCATTACTGAGCACTTCCCCGCATAAAACACATTGTTGGAGCTCCTCGTTAATTCTCAACGTTTATATGAAAGAGAGAAACTAATCAGTGTATTGGCTTAACATGACGATTGAGCTCAGTCAGAACTTGTTGCGAGCATGAGTCCATTTGGCGAGTGGGAATGACAAATCAGTGGCTGACAGCGCATCATCTGCTGTTCAACTACAGCGCTCCAGCGTGTGTCGCGGAGGGATCTTCAAGAAAACTCAAGAAAAAAACATCTGTTAAACCGCGAAGCACACCGGCATCTCCCTCTCGCGCAGCTGCCAAACTGAGCAGAGACCGATGCAAAGCAGAGAGCGCACTGAACAGAGACCGCAGTTAAATGCATTATTATACATTTACTCTGACACTTCGCTACCCACCATTAACAGATCCGCGACCCAAACTTTAAAAAAGGCTGCCCTAGAAGACTCCTTGTCTTCCTGTGTTCTGTACATTGATCTGAGCTATATGTATGTATGTATGTATGTATGTATGTATGTATGTATGTATGTATGTATGTATGTATGTATGTATGTATGTATGTATGTATGTATGTATGTATGTCAATTAAAGACAGAGATGAGCTTCTGTGTGTCACTGTACGCCGTTGTTAATTTCTTTCTTAGGTTTTTGCCATTTCAAACCATTTCTCATTGTTGTTATTTTTCTTCGGTTGTCTGTTAGACAATTTTTGAGACGTCAAAAATACTGTTTAGGTTTTCTACTGCCAAGTTTACACCTTCACTATTATAGTGGAACGTTTTGTCCAAGAAGTTGTCTAAAAGGGTTTTGAATTTTTTGTTGCTTCATTTTTTTCTTTACATCGATATGATTTCTTAATATTATTCAGTTCCTATTTTCCTCCTTGTGGACTTCGCTGGGCAGAGGTCGCTATCCGGTTTTGTGATAAAATATACTGTAGGTGTGGTGGATTTTTTTTCTGCTGTCATGGCTGGTTATGGGGGGGTTTCCTTTGATGCAGTGGAAGGAACGACATTCCACAAATTAACTTTTAACAAGGCCCACCTGTTAATTGAAAGGCATTCCAGATGACTACCTCATGAAGCTGGCTGAGAAAATGCCAAGAGTGTGCAAAGCTGTCATTCAGGCAAAGGGTGGCTACTTTGAAGAATCTCAAATATAAAATGTATTTTTGGGGGGTTACTTCAGAGTTGTGTTATTTCATAGTTTTGATATCTTCACTAGCTAAAGCAGTTATTTATTCTGTGAATCTTTGATTTTGTATTGATGCTGAATATTAACAGCTGATAGTTTGTGGTCGGAACTGACTCTCTATGTCCCTTTGTAATGCTCCCCATCTAAAAGGCTATGCACCCTTATGGTGGAAAAAGAGTACCTGGCCCAGCCCATAGGATGTCAAAATAGATACACTAGATGGAGCTAAAGTTTAAAATATAATGCATGTGTCACCGACTAGTGAAGTCAGGAATACTCATCAACTCTTTGTAATGTAATTTACCTGCTTCATACTACACTTCTCAGATCAACTCTTTGTAATGTAATTTACCTGCTTCATACTACACTTCTCAGATCAACTCTTTGTAATGTAAATTACCTGCTTCATACTACACTTCTCAGATCAACTCTTTGTAATGTAATTTACCTGCTTCATACTACACTTCTCAGATCAACTCTTTGTAATGTAAATTACCTGCTTCATACTACACTTCTCAGATCAACTCTTTGTAATGTAATTTACCTGCTTCATACTACACTTCTCAGATCAACTCTTTGTAATGTAAATTACCTGCTTCATACTACACTTCTCAGATCAACTCTTTGTAATGTAATTTACCTGCTTCATACTACACTTCTCAGATCAACTCTTTGTAATGTAATTTACCTGCTTCATACTACACTTCTCAGATCAACTCTTTGTAATGTAATTTACCTGCTTCATACTACACTTCTCAGTATCGCCTGGAAACCTTTGAGTCAAGAACTACTGAATGGAGTCAGGAGTCGATCCATACAATGGTAACTAATCATGGTGATTCAAAATACCAGAATTATTCATTGTGTTATCTATACTGAACAAAAATATAAATGCAACATGCAACAATTTCAATGGTTTTACTGAGTTACAGTTCATAGAAGGAAATCAGTCAATTGAAATTAATTCATTAGGCCCTAATCTATGGATTTCACTTGACTGGGCAGGGGCGTAGGCATGGGTGGTCCTGGGAGGGCATAGGCCCACCCACTTGGGATGCAGGCCCACCCACTGGGGAGCCAGGCCGAGCCAATCAGAATGAGTTTTTCCCCACAAGAGGGCTTCATTACAGACATAAATACTCCTCAGTTTCATCAGCTGTCTAGGTGGCTGATCTCACACGATCCCACAGGTGAAGAAGCCGGATGTGGTGTTCCTGGGCTGACGTGGTTACACGTGGTCTGCGTTTTGAGGCTGGTTGGACGTACTGCCAGATTCTCTAAAACGACGTTGGAGGCACCTTATGGTAGAGAAATTAACATTAAATTCTCTGGCAACAACTCTGATGGACAATTCTACAGTCAGCATGACAATTGCATACTCCCTCAAAACTTGAGACATCTGTGGAATTGTGTTGTGTGACAAAACTGCACATTTTAGAGTGGCATTTTATTGTCCCCAGCACAAGGTGCACCTGTGTAATGACCATGGTGTTTAATCAGCTTCTTGATATTCCACACCTGTCAAGTGGATAGATTGTCTTGGCAAAGGAGAAATGCTCAATAACATGGATGTAAAAAATTTGTGCACAATTTAAGAGAAAAAATATTTTTGTGTGTATGGAAAATGTATGGGATCTTTTATTTCAGCTCATGAAACATGGGACCAACACTTTACATGTTGCGTTTATATTTTTGTACTGTACAAATGTCCAATTCCACTGTTGTATCTGTTGAATATTTTGACATCTGAATTGGCTGCACCTTCACATGAACAAAACTAATAGTTACTCTCAGTTGTATGAATGAATGTGAGTCTCTTTGTTGTTTGGTCAACCTGTCATAAAACATTATTTTTTGTTTGTTTATAAATATAGAGTAGCCTATACAGGAACCTAAAGCACATGACTGTTTGGCGCATATGGGCAGTGTGCATCAGGACTGGATAGGCTCCGCTTCCACTGTCATAATTCATGCCATAATAGTGCTAAAACCAGCTTCTGGTTGGTATTACATATCCCTACCAGCGCTGGCTGAAATTAGCACTTATCACGATTTTAAGGACACACCTCAAATATTTACACCCCTCCCATCTGAGCGCAAGCGAGCTGATATGAGACAGGTAAATGATCAATCCTTGCGCAAAAGTTTGAAAACAGCAGATCGCTGGCTTTAGTAGATCGAAGTTGTCCATGAACGTACGTGCATTTCACACTAGCGCCACCTTAACGCCAGCCGAAAACAGAGCCCCTCAAATATATACAGTACCAGTCAAAAGTTTGGACACACCAACTCAGTGCTAGAGGCGTCACTACAGACACCTGGTTTGAATCCAGGCTGTATCACAACCGGCCGTGATTGAGAGTCCCATAGGGCGGCGCACAATTGGCCCAGTGTTGTCCGGGTTTGGCCCGTGTAGGACGTCATTGTAAATAAGAATTTGTTCTTAACTGACTTGCCTAGTTAAATAAAGGTTAAATAAAATGCTTGCATTAAGATTATTTCAAATAACACATCATATTTTTAGCTATGTTGTACTCTGTCAAACATCCATCCTCACACATATTGTAAACCACGTACTTAAACATTTTGTTATTTTGTGTCTGTTATCTTGTAAAACAACATTGAAGGTTTGTATCTGTCATTTGATGTGGAACATGAATTAATCATGAATAGAATTCTGCATTACCAATGATCCTTTGTGATCTGTTAATTCAGTATATAATCCAAAATTAAACTTGGATGTACAATGAATACAAATGTAAAATGGATTTGACAACTTTATTGTATTTATTTACAAAAGAATGGAAGAAAAATCATTAGAATAGTTTAATTAAAACCAATATTTTATTCATACATTTCATAATAAACTACATTCCATTTTAAAACGCAAAATGACACTTACAACTTAGTCTTAAAAGTGATAATAGAAAATACATTAACATCATGAAATCCTTCACCGTGTTAATTTGATCCTTCTCACATCTGCAGGATGACCAGTAATCAGTTCCAGATGTCAATAATATTACAAATACAGCAGGAACCAAACAGGCACATTATACATTGATAGTATTATGAATTACAGGAGATGAAAGCAGGAGAACTGAAATAATGACTAACTAACCAAAGTGA
This sequence comes from Salvelinus namaycush, assembly GCF_016432855.1. Lineage (NCBI taxonomy): Eukaryota > Metazoa > Chordata > Actinopteri > Salmoniformes > Salmonidae > Salvelinus > Salvelinus namaycush. Next base: position 82,533 of record NW_024057711.1, on the reverse strand, counting down.
GAGAAAAAAAATCCTGTTGTTCCCAACAAACTCTCAAACTCTATTTTAATTCAATAATCATCTTAAAAACTAGTCCTACATCTAATGGCTTGGCTACACACACACACACACACACACACACACACACACACACACACACACACACACACACACACACACACACACACACACACACACACACACACACAAACAGGTCTGGGACCAGGCTAGTGTAACTCCTCCATCTCTATGATGGTAGAGGATCCATTCACCTCTCTGGTGTCTTTCTCCCTCTCAGGACACATGGTAACTCATCACTATGACCATCAGAACTCTGTTGGGACTCTTTTGAAGGCTATGGTGATCCCCTGGGGCTGCGACGAAAGATAAATCCTGAACTGTTCATTCTGGACCACTGAGTCCACATTCTGCCTGTAAGAAAACTCACACACCCTCCTACTGCAAATGCTAACACTATCTTTATCCATGGTAACTGGGTTCCTGTGTCCTCAGAACAGTTTTCTCTAGTAGTGACAGTGAGAGAGACATAGTCTGGATTTCCTCTCGTCTGTTTGTCAGGGCCGAGGAGGCATAGGTATGTCCCCTGATCAGAACGGCTCAAGTCAGTGAGAGAGAGAGAAATGTGTCCCTGTCTATAAGCATCGTTGGACCCAGAATCCCAGTTCTCAAACCGAGGACCATAAGTTATATTCCCTGCCGTGACATTCATTACGGTCTGTCCATCCTTTTCACAGTAGACGTGTACCTCACTGTCAGGAGTTTGTTTTTCTGTTAAGCCGTAGAAGTTGAGTTGAAAATTAGATCCAATGTAAGCAGGTTTACCTTCAACAATGGGGACTAAAACTACAAATTGTACGTCTTCTTGAGTCTTACCACAGTGACACTCAAACCACCCGTTGTCATTAAATACAACAGAGGAGATGTTGAGATAGAGGTCTCCATCCCCGAGTTTAACCCTGTTCTCAAAGCCCACTCCGGGTGTGAAATCTCCTTGGTGCAGTGTAGCGACCGTGGTGTGTGTAACACCTGATTCCCTCTCATGGCGATGCTTCCATTCGACATCACCGTGACATGATCCAGAGAAGGGCAGTGTGACAGTGTCATTCAAAACGACTGTAATTGTAGAAAGCACAGAGGATTCCGTAATGTAGAAAAACACATTGTGGTAAACAGCGATAATCACTGTCTTCCAAAAACAATTCATTGTAGATTGCTGGCCTTTGGTGCGCAAAGCTTCATAACGTCTGTTGTTGATAGCAGCTATAACTAGCGAAATGTCTGCAATCTATTCCAGATTTCTGTGAGGGTTCCGTTCCGTGTTAAATAACCTGTGTTTGACTGCCTATTCTGCTCAGCAGTAGCGGTCTTCAGGGGGTTAACAGCTTCCTTCTGGCTTCTCTGGATGACGTAGTGTCAGTGAGTAGAAAATAAGTTGTAGCTGGTTTTTATAGGGACGACTTGTACTGTCCGTTTCTTAGTCTGGACACCCACCTTTTGTATTTTATAATCAGGGTAAGCGGGAGGAGTGTAGTGGGAGTGGTTCTCAGAGAAAAGCGCCAAAATGTGAAGCCGCTAAAGATCTAAACCACATGTTGGTTGAGATCTGGAGCGGTTTCACTTGTTAGACACTTCCCCTTACCCGGATGACACGCTTGATAAAACAAACGTGTGATTGAACATTTTCTGCTGCTGTGTCTTCTACTGTCTGGGCCTTTCGACATTACTTGTTAGATATTACTGCTGTAACGCTCTGGGTGTCGGGGGGTGTGAAGTCAAGCGCAGGAACAACAGACAGTTCAAATATGGTGCTTTTAATGCACAACTGGCAAATAATGTCCACACGAGTAAACACTGGGTGCAACAAACAAATGTCCCCTACACGGAGGACAAAAAACCCAGTCCAAAATACACTTGATGAACGAAACACACAAACGTTAATCTACTCCCGAATCCAACATACAGCTGAACAATCCCGCACAAAGAACCGTACAGGCTGGCTGACTAATAAAGCCCCACTAATTATAAATCACCTCAACACAGGTGTAACAAATAAACACATAAGGAGGGGGAGGAAAAAAGAGTCAGTGGCAGCTAGTAGGCCGGTGACGACGACCGCCGAGCGCCGCCCGAACGGGAAGGGGAGTCACCTTCGGTCGGAGTCGTGACAACTGCAGTGTCACAGCTAGAAACACAATTTCGCTACAGCCGCAATAACATCTGCTAAACACGTGTAAGTGACCAATAACATTTGATTGTATATATCACGATCGCAAGGCATATGAATGAACAGGTTATAGAGCAAACAACGCAATTATCACAACACACATGTTGTAACATCGCTTATTTTTTGTTTGGAGCTTCACCAGTGATTTTACCCACGCACTGCTACAGGTGAAGACAGCAGTCAGCGGCAGGAGCACCGTAGACCAGCTGTACTACGGCTTGGCAGTCAAGTCTTTCACTTCCTTGTTTGAGCTATCAAAATGGGCAAGCCTTATAAAAGTTCATATAAATGGTTCTCCTGGTAGCAACATGGTAAGCTATAATACATCCCACGAAAGATGGATGGATTGTTTTACTCTGCCCTTTCTGAATAGTGAAGAGTGTTTTTGGCTTCCTGTCTTATTGTGGTGTGTATGGCAGCATGGTTGCCTGTTTCAACTTCATGTAGACTGAAACTGACATGGTGGGATGATTGAGTGACTGTCAGTGGGTGACATAACAGGAGGAAAATTGCTGATTTACAACCAAGTTTGGAAATTGCTCTTTGTGTATTCTACTATTCTAACTCTTAACAGCAAGTTGAGACCCCTGGCTCTATTTGAACAAACCTAATGCAATGGTAAATCTCAGCGCTGCCGGTGGAGCTGTAGGTTAGGGCTTGTGTCAGAAATAGTTTTCTATTTTCACAACCAAGAATGATGGGCGAAGTTCTGGCGCGAAAGGGATAGGTTTTGATGAATAAACAAGTTGTGTGTGGTAAATCACGATAGTGAATCATTCGAATTAGTTATTTTTTTTAATGAAAGAAAAACAAGGAACCATTTTTTTAAACAACAGCAATAAAATATGTAAAATGTAATGATATAAAATCGCCAGTGTAGAAAAGACACAAGGCATTGCTGTTGAACCAGCCTAGGGTAAAGTGTAGCCTATGGAGGGCTTGTGTTTTGGGTAAAGTGTAGCCTATGGAGGGCTTGTGTTTTGGGTAAAGTGTAGCCTATGGAGGGCTTGTGTTTTGGGTAAAGTGTAGCCTATGGAGGGCTTGTGTTTTGGGTAAAGTGTAGCCTATGGAGGGCTTGTGTTTTGGGTAAAGTGTAGCCTATGGAGGGCTTGTGTTTTGGGTAAAGTGTAGCCTATGGAGGGCTTGTGTTTTGGGTAAAGTGTAGCCTATGGAGGGCTTGTGTTTTGGGTAAAGTGTAGCCTATGGAGGGCTTGTGTTTTGGGTAAAGGGTAGCCTATGGAGGGCTTGTGTTTTGGGTAAAGGGTAGCCTATGGAGGGCTTGTGTTTTGGGTAAAGGGTAGCCTATGGAGGGCTTGTGTTTTGGGCAAAGTGTAGCCTGTGGAGGGCTTGTGTTTTGGGTAAAGTGTAGCCTATGGAGGGCTTGTGTTTTGGGTAAAGTGTAGCCTATGGAGGGCTTGTGTTTTGGGTAAAGTGTAGCCTATGGAGGGCTTGTGTTTTGGGTAAAGTGTAGCCTATGGAGGGCTTGTGTTTTGGGTAAAGTGTAGCCTATGGAGGGCTTGTGTTTTGGGTAAAGTGTAGCCTATGGAGGGCTTGTGTTTTGGGTAAAGTGTAGCCTATGGAGGGCTTGTGTTTTGGGTAAAGTGTAGCCTATGGAGGGCTTGTGTTTTGGGTAAAGTGTAGCCTATGGAGGGCTTGTGTTTTGGGTAAAGTGTAGCCTATGGAGGGCTTGTGTTTTGGGTAAAGTGTAGCCTATGGAGGGCTTGTGTTTTGGGTAAAGTGTAGCCTATGGAGGGCTTGTGTTTTGGGTAAAGTGTAGCCTATGGAGGGCTTGTGTTTTGGGTAAAGTGTAGCCTATGGAGGGCTTGTGTTTTGGGTAAAGTGTAGCCTATGGAGGGCTTGTGTTTTGGGTAAAGTGTAGCCTATGGAGGGCTTGTGTTTTGGGTATGGGGTAGCCTATGGAGGGCTTGTGTTTTGGGTAAAGTGTAGCCTATGGAGGGCTTGTGTTTTGAACATATGAAACGGAAAACACGATATTGTTACACGATCATAACTTCTAAATACGAGGTATTCACTGAGGTTCTCATATCTAGTTTCATGATGGGCCTGGACACATGTAGCCTACATGATGGAGTGTTTTTACTCACGCCCAAAACGGAGCTACATGGCTAAAATAATGTAGGCCTGCCTACAATATATAAAGGGCAGCAAATGTCAGCTCACTATTTTTCTCCTCTCAAACTTGATATTTTAACTTAATAAAGCATTGGTGATTAAGATGTATTTCCAGTCGGACTCACGAGCCAAACAAACCCTTCATCGACAGTCTTGACTACTGGCAAATGCATTGGGCAGGACAAAAACAATTAAATATAGCCTCCTCTCAATAAAGGTCATGTTTAGTTTTTAATCACGTAAAACAAAACGGGAAAAACATTATTTTTTGTTTGTTTATAAATATAGAGTAGCCTATACAGGCACCTAAAGCACATGACTGTTTAGCGCATATGGGCAGTGTGCATCAGGACTGGATAGGCTCTGCTTCCACTGTCATAATTCATGCCATAATAGTGCTAAAACCAGCTTCTGGTTGGTATTACATATCCCTACCAGCGCTGGCTGAAATTAGTACTTATCACGATTTTAAGGACACACCTCAAATATTTACACCCCTCCCATCTGAGCGCAAGCGAGCTGATATGAGACAGGTAAATGATCAATCCTTGCGCAAAAGTTTGAAAACAGCAGATCGCTGGCTTTAGTAGATCGAAGTTGTCCATGAACGTACGTGCATTTCACACTAGCGCCACCTTAACGCCAGCCGAAAACAGAGCCCCTCAAATATATACAGTACCAGTCAAAAGTTTGGACACACCAACTCAGTGCTAGAGGCGTCACTACAGACACCTGGTTTGAATCCAGGCTGTATCACAACCGGCCGTGATTGAGAGTCCCATAGGGCGGCGCACAAATGGCCCAGTGTTGTCCGGGTTTGGCCCGTGTAGGACGTCATTGTAAATAAGAATTTGTTCTTAACTGACTTGCCTAGTTAAATACAGGTTAAAAAAATGCTTGCATTAAGATTATTTCAAATAACACATCATATTTTTAGCTGTGTTGTACTCTGTCAAACATCCATCCTCACACATATTGTAAACCACGTACTTAAACATTTTGTTATTTTGTGTCTTATCTTGTAAAACAACATTGAAGGTTTGTATCTGTCATTTGATGTGGAACATGAATTAATCATGAATAGAATTCTGCATTACCAATGATCCTTTGTGATCTGTTAATTCAGTATATAATCCAAAATTAAACTTGGATGTACAATGAATACAAATGTAAAATGGATTTGACAACTTTATTGTATTTATTTACAAAAGAATGGAAGAAAAATCATTAGAATAGTTTAATTAAAACAAATATTGTCATCATACATTTCATAATAAACTACATTCCATTTTAAAACGCAAAATGACACTTACAACTTAGTCTTAAAAGTGATAATAGAAAATACATTAACATCATGAAATCCTTCACCGTGTTAATTTGATCCTTCTCACATCTGCAGGATGACCAGTAATCAGTTCCAGATATCAATAATATTACAAATACAGCAGGAACCAAAAAGGCACATTATACATTGATAGTATTATGAATTACAGGAGATGAAAGCAGGAGAAACTGAAATAATGACTAACTGACCAAAGTGAGAGAAAAAAATTCCTGTTGTTCCCAACAAACTCTCAAACTCTATTTTAATTCAATAATCATCTTAAAAACTAGTCCTACATCTAATGGCTTGGCTACACACACACACACACACACACACACACACACACACACACACACACACACACACACACACACACACACACACACACACACACACACACACACACACACACACACACACACAGAGGTCTGGGACCAGGCTAGAGTAACTCCTCCATCTCTATGATGGTAGAGGATCCATCCACCTCTCTGGTGTCTGTCTCCCTCTCAGGACACATGGTAACTCATCACTATGACCATCAGAACTCTGTTGGGACTCTTTTGAAGGCTATGGTGATCCCCTGGGGCTGCGACGAAAGATAAATCCTGAACAGTTCATTCTGGACCACTGAGTCCACATTCTGCCTGTAAGAAAACTCACACACCCTCCTACTGCAAATGCTAACACTATCTTTATCCATGGTAACTGGGTTCCTGTGTCCTCAGAACAGTTTTCTCTAGTAGTGACAGTGAGAGAGACATAGTCTGGATTTCCTCTCGTCTGTTTGTCAGGGCCGAGGAGGCATAGGTATGTCCCCTGATCAGAACGGCTCAAGTCAGTGAGAGAGAGAGAAATGTGTCCCTGTCTGTAAGCATCGTTGGACCAAGAATCCCAGTTCTCAAACCGAGGGCCATAAGTTATATTCCCTGCCGTGACATTCATTACGGTCTGTCCATCCTTTTCACAGTAGACATGTACCTCACTGTCAGGAGTTAGTTTTTTAGTTAACCTTGTTCTCAAAGCTCACTCCGGGTGTGAAATCTCCTTGGTGCAGTGTAGCGACCGTGGTGTGTGTAACACCTGATTTACTCTCATGGCGATGCTTCCATTCGACATCACCGTGACATGATCCAGAGAAGGGGAGTGTGACAGACTCATTCAAAACGACTGTAATTGTAGAAAGAACAGAGGATTCAGCAACGTAGAAAAACACATAAAAAGCGATAAACACTGTCTTCCAAAAACAATTCATTGTAGAATGCTGGACAGCGGTGAGCAGAGCTGGCCGTTTGGGTTCGGGTGCCGGGCTGGAAGTTGTGGTTCGGGGTGCCGGGCTGGAAGTTGTGGTTCGGGGGCCGGGCTGGAAGTTGTGGTTCGGGGGGCCGGGCTGGAAGTTGGGGGGCCGGGCTGGCTGTTGGGGTCAGTGGGGGTTGGGCTGGCTGTTGGGGTTCAGGAGTCCAGGCTGTTTGTTGGAGGCTGGGGGGGCAAGGGTTGCTGTTGTCGTACCAGGGGCTGGGTTGGCCGTTTTGGTCCTGTGGCCTGCTGGGGTTCGGGGGCCAAGGCAGTTGTCTCTGGCAATGCTCAAGCACTCAATCTGGCATCAGGCTACTTTGTTAGTGTTGGCAGCTTCCTTGTCGCTTCCTTTCTCAGCAAACATTTTAGTTATAAATGTCCTTTCTCAGCAAACATTTTAGTTATAAATGGGTAAAATGGTGACTCCTCCCTCTTAAATTATTGCATCTGAACTCCTAGTGTGCGGCTCTCCTTTAATTTTACCAGTGTTCTACTCCGCTAGCCAGCACGTCACCTAAATAGGCTTCTTTCACCTCTAGACTCCTCCTCCTTAACGTTTCCCGAGAATGGACTGCTCCTCCCCTTACCGAGGTTTAGAATGCTGCTGTTTTTGTTCCAGAGTTCTGTATGCAATATTTTTTTAATAAGAACGTTACATTAGACACTAATACGTTTCACAAATATAATGTAAACGAATGTAGTTAATTAACCCTGTTTTTGGACGTGTAAATGTAACTGGTAAAGTAGTATAGTAATATCTTGGTCTGGTAGATATTCAGTGGTAGAGAGGCAGCGGTAGCTTGGCATGTGTAGGCTACGTTTCACTTGGTATGCTTGGTCCTGGTTAGATAACTTTATGACTACTAACCGAGACTCTGACAATGCAGATGACAGTCCGTTTCATAACAGAATAAAGACTGAAGATACCACAGCCACTGGGGCACATGGAAATCTGCCTAACCAGCCGATAGCAGCTTTGATCATCTATGCCACGACAAGAGCAGAACCTTCTGGACGGATCAAACAAGGAAGTGAAAGACGCTCGTCCGTCGAGCCAAAACGAGCTTCACCCCAGATAGCAGAGCTGCTCAGCGGCTTCACCTGCCGCTGACTGTCGTCTCCTCACACAGCCCAGACGTTATTCTCCCGTCCAGCAACACTACAACTGCCAGTTGAAATCAAACCATTTTCAGCCTCAGACCAGCAAACCATCACCTAAAAGTTTCACCTCACATTATCCACTGGTAGCTTTTGTACAGTAAATTATTTAATTGCATGTTTATTTTAAAGCATTTACAAACATGCATTCAAAAAATACAGTATTCAGAATGTATTGATATATTGTGTAGATGAAAAGATATTCATAATTTTACAAATTAACTGAAGGTATTGGTTTCAGTCATTACCCATATCGACCATGTCCTCAGTGTCCTTTTCTCATAAATCATAATATCGCTACCTACACTATCATTTCATACATTATACCATTATATTCCTGTGGTACATAAATTATCTGACAGTTATTTTAAGTTTATTCAAGTAGTTTATTCACATTTTCTCAAGTACGATATTTGCCATTTACAAGTATTAACAGTAATTCATACATTGGAATTATTCGTTGGAGATCTCGCTCATATAGTAGCACATACAGGTATACAGTAAAACAGTCACAAATATAATATAAATAAATATAATAAATTTAACAACAACTGAAAGTGCAGAGTGGTAAGATTATAACACTACAGTCAAAAATGCTGAAGTGTTAAAAACAGCAGTCAGATAAAAGCTATTCTTGAACCTGGTAGTGGAGGTGCTGCTGTCCTTCCTCCACACAGTAAGCCTGTCCGACTGTCCTGTACCTCCCTCTGGATGGCAGCGGTGGCAGAGTAGAGAGAGAAACCGATGAAGTGTGTAAGTCATGCTGGTGGCTGGTAGCGGAGTCGAGTAGAGAGGAGAGAGAGAAACCGATGAAGTGTGTAAGACATGCTGTTGGCTGGTAGCGGAGTCGAGTAGAGAGGAGAGAGAGATCTTGGATCCACAGAGCGATAGCCGTACAGAATATTCCCTTTACTCAATATCTGACGGTCCATAGACTAGAGGAAAGAGAGATGGTGAGAGACTGGTCCGTTCAGAGAACATGGGCAAGACATGCTCAAGGGATCTCCTCAATCTGTCCTTACAACATTATGCGTTTCCAACCAGTAGCGGGGTAAGTCTGGGTGAAAATGATAGTGTCAACAAATCAGATGCCTGTCGCCGCGGAGTGTAGGTAGTGGAGGTGCAGGTGGCTGCGCAGTGTGTGGAGTCGCCCCGGTTGCACATTGTGAGTAGTTGGGGTGGCAGCGGAGTGCGCGTAATGTGGGTGTAGTGTAGAGCAATGTAGGCGGCCTCATACGAATTCAATGGGCTGGACTGCAGTAGAGGCACTCAGCAGTTCTTCCGGATCTCTCTGCTAGTAGAGAGACAGTGATGAATTGTGTGTCAGGAATGCTGGTGGCTGGCAGCGACCGCAGAGTAGAGCGTGTCATGCCAGTGTTTGTTCCTGAGGAGAGATGTTTTCTTGGTCTTGGATCCACAGAGTGACAGCAGAATGTTCCATTTATTCTATGGTTCGCGTATTTGGGGCAGCCTTCTGACACTGAGGAAGTGAAAGACTCTCGGCCGAAGAGCCTTAAAGAGCTAAAGCCCATATAGTGGAGGTGTTCGGCGGCTTCACTGGCAGTGCTCCCGATACGCTCACAGCCCAGCAGTTCTCCTCCTGACCGACACCACTACAGCTGCTACTCTGAGTTATTAAGCCGCTTTTTCATCGTCAAACCAGCAGACTAATCCAACTACCATAACGATGTCTCTGTGTCCTCTGTTCCCTTTTCTTAAATACCATCATATATACACAATATCATTATATACATTATACTATCGTTATATTTCTGTGGTACAGAAATTATCTGACAGTTCCAAACTCAATCAGAAGCTTTTCTACGTTTTTTCAAGTAGTTTAATCCATTTTATTCAAGTAGTATATTTTCCATTTGCAAGTATCTATTAAAAGTACTACATTGGAATGATTCGTTGGAGCTCTCACATACAGTAGGTCTACATTCTTCCAATGAAGAATTCCAATGTATTACTTTTAATACTTGCAAATGGAAAAATACTACTTGAATAAACTTATTTCATAAACTCCTTGAATAAATGTAGAATTCTTTTGATTTGAGTTTGGCACTGTCAGATAATTTATGTACCAGAGAAATATAACGATAGTATAATGTATATCATGATATTGTGTATATATGATGATATTTAGGGAAAAGGGAACAGAGGACACAGGGACATGGTTATTTGTGGTAGTTGGATTAGTCTGCTGGTTTGACGATGAAAAAGCGTCTTGCCTCCGACTAGAATCTCTAGTGTTGCCGGTCAGGAGAACGGCTGGGCTTTGAAGTTATCCCGGAACTCCAATTTCTGGCCCACGAAAAAAACAAAGTTCATTAACTACATTATTTACGTTATATTTGTGAAACGTATTAGTGTGTAATGTAAGAAAATAAAAAATATTGCATCCAGAACTCTTGAACAAAAACAGCAGCAGTATAAACCTTGGTAAGGGAGCAGAAGGAGCAGAACATTTTCGGATAAGGGAGATGAGTCACCATCATCCCGAAGATCTTCCCTAAAGTGAGATTTCTGAATGCATAAAAGTGTGAGTAACAGCCGCAAACCGCCAAGCAACAACAAAGTTCCTGAAGCCGATTTGAGGGCGTGAGCACTGCCAGAGAGAACTGCGTCGATTATGAAGGCGGGACGAGTCATCACCTTTTCCCTGTTTGCACTTGTTGCACAATACTCCTTGTCTGATCCTATACATTTAGCAGTGATGTTGAATGACAGGATCAAACTTCCCTTCTCTGGATCATGTCATGGTGGTGTCATCGAGTGGAGGCATTGTCAGGATCCTGAAGGGAGCTTCTGTAATAAGACGGTTGCTACATTTGACGGAAATAATTTCATCCCAGGAGAGGGTTATGAGAACAGGGTTGATCTCCAGAAAGGAAACCTCTCTCTCACCATCTCCCCAGCTGAGTACAATGACATGGGGTGGTATGAGTGTGTCTGCAACAACAAGGGTTTACAAGATGTAAAACTAGAAGTCTTGGTCGCCACTGAAATATCTGCCCATGTTGGAGGAAATGTCACACTTGCCTGCCATGGCTTAACTACAAAATGTACAAAGGACAGTGAATATATGAAATGGGTGAAAGATGGACAGAATGTGTTTACCATCAGGGCAGGGATTATAACCTATGGCTCTGGGTATAAGGACAGGGTATTTGTGTCCATGGATGGTTACAGAAAGGGACATATTTACTTATTCCTCACCGACCTACGCCTTTCTGATCAGGGGACATACCTGTGTTTCATCGGCCCTGACCACCAGAGAGGAAATCCAGGAGCTTTCTCTCTCACTGTCACTCCTGAAGAGAAGCACGAGGACGACACAGGAATGCCAACATGGGTGTTGGTGGTGGTGGTTGTTTTGGTGATCATCCTAGTTGCTGTTTTCTATTTTCTTGGAGGTAGATTGAAAGAAACAATGGCTGATTGGTTTAAAGAGAGGTGTTCAAGATCTCAATTTAGTCCCTGTCCAGAAGGGGAACAGGGAGGGGAGCATCTCTCTGTCACTATAAGTGAAAGTGAATCAGAGACAGAAGAAGAAAGGATTGGGACAATGACATGTTTTGTCCACTATGCACCTGCTTGTATCATCAGAGCCCTGTCAGAACCTCCCTCTACCGCAGGCCTTGTTACCAAGACTACGGATGGACCTCCCTCTACCCCAGGCCTTGTTACCAAGACTACTGATGGACCTCCCTCTACCCCAGGCCTTGTTACCAAGACTACTGATGGACCTCCCTCTACCCCAGGCCTTGTTACCAAGGCTACTGATGGACCTCCCTCTACCACAGGCCTTGTTACCAATGGTACTAATGGACCTCCCTCTACCCCAGGCCTTGTTACCAATGGTACTGATGGACCTCCCTCTACCACAGGCCTTGTTACCAATGGTACTGATGGACCTCCCTCTACCACAGGCCTTGTTACCAATGGTACTGATGGACCTCCCTCTACCGCAGGCCTTGTTACCAATGGTACTGATTGACCTCCCTCTATCCCAGGCCTTGTTACCAAGACTACTGATGGACCTCCCTCTACCCCAGGCCTTGTTACCAATGGTACTGATGGACCTCCCTCTACCCCAGGCCTTGTTACCAATGGTACTGATTGACCTCCCTCTACCCCAGGCCTTGTTACCAATGGTACTAATGGACCTCCCTCTACCCCAGGCCTTGTTACCAATGGTACTAATGGACCTCCCTCTACCCCAGGCCTTGTTACCAAGGCTACTGATGGACCTCCCTCTAATGTCTATTTCAGGAGTGTTTACTGTCTCCAATTTGTTTAATAAAATGTTAAACTTTAACTTTGGTAGTTGAATATGTTTTGTACATTATCAATACATTTTCCACATTATATGATGGATACGTACCTCAAATGTTATTCTACAAGATACAGACACAAAACATCTGAATCAATCGTTAAACTGCATGGTTTACAATATGTGATGATGGATACTGTATATCTCTGTGTGCTATGTAGGTCCACCATGATGGATGCAATGATTGACAAAGCAAAAGAACATAACATCATATTAGAAATAATCTTTGTAGAATGTGGTTTCTATATTTTGTATCTATTGTAGCCTCACTATTCATAACGACATTTTAAATGCAGCTAAGCTGCATGATGGCAACTACACAGAAAGAATGTGTTAATAAAATACAGCAAACCTTTTTTTATCTTTTGTTCAAATGCACACAATCATGGTGCTACTATGTAGTGAAGACGTGGATGTAGATTAAGGCAGACCCCCGCACCTCTCTGATTCAGAGGGTTAAATGTGGAAGACACATTTCAATACATTCAGTTGGACAACTGACTAGGTCTCCTCCTTTCCCTTTTCCCTTTAGTTCATATACAGGATAACTCTACACAACTACAACTGACTAGGTCTCCCCCTTTCCCTTTTCCCTTTAGTTCATATTCATATACAGGATAACTCTACACAACTACAACTGACTAGGTCTCCCCCTTTCCCTTTTCCCTTTAGTTCATATTCATATACAGGATAACTCTACACAACTACAACTGACTAGGTCTCCCCCTTTCCCTTTTCCCTTTAGTTCATATTCATATACAGGATAACTCTACACAACTACAACTGACTAGGTCTCCCCCTTTCCCTTTTCCCTTTAGTTCATATTCATATACAGGATAACTCTACACAACTACAACTGACTAGGTCTCCCCCTTTCCCTTTTCCCTTTAGTTCATATTCATATACAGGATAACTCTACACAACTACATCTGACTAGGTCTCCCCCTTTCCCTTTTCCCTTTAGTTCATATTCATATACAGGATAACTCTACACAACTACATCTGACTAGGTCTCCCCCTTTCCCTTTAGTTCATATTGTACTTGACTTGTTGATGGAAGAGGGAAACATGACACATCCCTTTCATATACATTACATTCCCATGCAGCTCTACACTAGTCTGATCCCAGAACAGTTTGTGCTCTCATTATGAAGACGTGACATCACAGTACCATTAAGGAGTTGGTAAGAGATCAGAAACAGACTGACACCCAGGATAGCTCTACACTAGCCTGATCCCAGAACAGTTTGTGCTCTCATTATGAAGACGTGACAGTTCCATTAAGGAGTTGGTAAGAGATCAGAAACAGACTGACACCCAGGATAACTAGTTGCATTGTGTAAATTGCCTAAAAAGTGATTTGGGAAACTGTTTAGAAAATATAATTCACTGTTGTAAAACAAATGGTGTCTCATATCGTCTCTCTTTCTGCTACCATACTATTTGTATTGTGGGGATTGCCAAAAACATGATTTTAGATCAAGTTCATGAAAACGTTTTATAAAGGTTGTTGACAGTTGTAACACAAATGGTGTCTCTAATCATCTCTCCTTACAGTTCTGTACAGTACTAATTAGAGTGTGGAAATTGCTGGAAACACAATTTTAGACCATGTTCATGGACAACTGTTTCAAAAGGTATTTCACATGTGTAACACACAAATATTGTCTCCTAACATTTGTCCTTCTAGTGCTGTAATAGTTGCATTGTGGAACTTGCCTAAAACATGATTTTGGACCATGCTCAAAGAACACTGTTTAAAAATACATTTCACACTTGTAACACACAAATGGTACAAACTGTCTGTTGTATTTCATCTTTTATCCACACAACAGTTCTATCCTGATTAGTGTTAGAGAAATTCTCAACTTTAAATTAAACAAACTTGAGTTATTAAAGTGTGAAAACAGTAAGAACTGGGGAAAACTCCAAGCTGAGGCCCTGGGCCCTAAATCAGGGTTGTCAAACTCATTCCATGGAGGACTAAGTGTATGCTGGTTTTTGATATTTCCCTTCAATTTGTGTCCAATTAAGACCTAGCCAACCAGGCGAGGGGAGTTTCTAACTAATCAATGACCTTAATAGATTAATCAGGTATAAGAGAGGGGTGAAAACCTGCAGACACTCTGCCCTCCATGGAATGAGTTTGACACATGTGCCCTATATTCTCAGATGGCAGGGATGTAAGCAGTGATGTATAACCCCTGGCTCATCAGGCCATGCAGATGGAGATGGTAGACTATATGTCTCTCTTGTCATTATATGTTGCCCTAGAAGACTGAATAAACCCCTGGCTCATCAGGCCATGCAGATGGAGATGGTAGACTATATGTCTCTCTTGTCATTATATGTTGCCCTAGAAGACTGAATAAACCCCTGGCTCATCAGGCCATGCAGATGGAGATGGTAGACTATATGTCTCTCTTGTCATTATATGTTGCCCTAGAAGACTGAATAAACCCCTGGCTCATCAGGCCATGCAGATGGAGATGGTAGACTATATGTGTCTCTTGTCATTATATGTTGCCCTAGAAGACTGAATAAACCCCTGGCTCTTCTGGCCATGCAGATGGAGATGGTAGACTATATGTCTCTCTTGTCATTATATGTTGCCCTAGAAGACTGAATAAACCCCTGGCTCATCAGGCCATGCAGATGGAGATGGTAGACTATATGTCTCTCTTGTCATTATATGTTGCCCTAGAAGACTGAATAAACCCCTGGCTCATCAGGCCATGCAGATGGAGATGGTAGACTATATGTCTCTCTTGTCATTATATGTTGCCCTAGAAGACTGAATAAACCCCTGGCTCATCTGGCCAGGCAGATGGAGATGGTAGACTATATGTCTCTCTTGTCATTATATGTTGCCCTAGAAGACTGAATAAACCCCTGGCTCATCAGGCCATGCAGATGGAGATGGTAGACTATATGTCTCTCTTGTCATTATATGTTGCCCTAGAAGACTGAATAAACCCCTGGCTCATCTGGCCAGGCAGATGGAGATGGTAGACTATATGTCTCTCTTGTCATTATATGTTGCCCTAGAAGACTGAATAAACCCCTGGCTCATCTGGCCATGCAGATGGAGATGGTAGACTATATGTCTCTCTTGTCATTATATGTTGCCCTAGAAGACTGAATAAACCCCTGGCTCATCAGGCCATGCAGATGGAGATGGTAGACTATATGTCTCTCTTGTCATTATATGTTGCCCTAGAAGACTGAATAAACCCCTGGCTCATCAGGCCATGCAGATGGAGATGGTAGACTATATGTGTCTCTTGTCATTATATGTTGCCCTAGAAGACTGAATAAACCCCTGGCTCATCAGGCCATGCAGATGGAGATGGTAGACTATATGTCTCTCTTGTCATTATATGTTGCCCTAGAAGACTGCTGTTACGATGAAGACATCACGTCTACAGATGTTATCTCATGAGCATTGCATTCTCTCAAGATGCAGACGTAAAAATATATATTTCTCCACTCCTGTTCCCAAGTCCAAACTTTTCCAACATTTACTGTATCATTTTACTGCAAGAAATGCTTAATTCTGCAGGAGATATTATTGAGGCTATAGTCCTATTTACACTGGACTAATACTACTAGAAAACGTTGGTTATTGTAACGAACGTCGTCCGGAGAAGGAGAAGAGGACCAAGGTGCAGCGTGGTAAGTGTTCATATTTTTTAACCAAATACAAAACACTTGACAAAACAACAAAAACGACAAACAAACAGTTCTGTAAGGTGACAACACACAAAACAGAAAACAACTACCCACAAACACAGGTGGGAACAGGCTACCTAAGTATGGTTCTCAATCAGAGACAACGATAGACAGCTGCCTCTGACTGGGAACCATACCAGGCCAAACACATAGAAATACAAAACAAGGACAACATAGAACACCAGACATAGAATGCCCACCCAAACTCACGCCCTGACCAACCAAAATAGAGACATAAAAAGGATCTCTAAGGTCAGGGCGTGACAGTTATGTATTTATTACCCCAGAATGTCCGTTATTCCAGAGGACGTTCCAGACGGGATTCGTTTTTTCCTAAACTGACCCCTGTAATTATTTCTTTTTTTTTCTATAAATTGACATCTATGATGGAAGGTTTTTTTCTAGGCGTCAAAATACAGTCCAGTCAATAACAGGTTACAGTAATAACTCCAGCTTGGTTCCCAAGTTTCTAAACCATAGCAAACCATATTTGGTATAGTGTCACAATAATATTTGAATGGAGGAAGTGTGTTCATAATCATGGGGATATTTTATCGATCCGCAGTAGAAGATGTCCTAAATGAACCCCAGCCTTCAGATGTGAGGTAAACAGCTAGGCCTAACTTCCACTTGCGTTTTTAGGCTATGGATGAGAAAGTGAACTTGTACCAAACAATGTCACTGTATTATAGCTGCACCTATTGGATTAGTAAGCAAACATATATTTCTGATCGTCCAGAAATGTATTTTTCCCAGAATTCCTGTTTCTAACCTGTGTTTGAAAGCTGTTAAATTGAGTGCATTATAACATACTTATAACAAACTCGCTAGAGCGTGATTGGACAAGGACATCCCGTCCAGCCAAACCCTCCCCTAACCCGGAAAACGCTGGGCCAATTGTGCGCCGCCTCATGTGTCTCCCGATCACGGTCAGCTGCAACACAGCCTGGAATCAAAAATCTCAAATTTGGACTCATCAGACCAAAGAACAGATTTCCACCAGTCTGATGTCCATAGCTCATGTTTCCTGGCCCAAGCAAGTTTCTTCTTCTTATTGATGTCATTTAGTAGTGGTTTCTTTGCAGCAATTCGACCTTGAAGGCCTGATTCACGCAGTCTCCTCTGAACAGTTGATGTTGAGATGTGTCTGTTACTTGAACTCTGTGAAGCATTTATTTGGCTGCAATTTCTAAGGTGCAGTTAACTCTAATGAACTTGTCCTCTGCAGCAGAGGTAACTCTGGTTCTTCCTTTCCTGTGGCGGTCCTCATGAGAGCCAGTTTCATCATAGCACTTGATGGTTTTTGCGACTGCACTTGAAGAAACTTTCAATGTTCTTGAAATGTTCCGTATTGACTGACCTTCATGTCTTAAAGTAATGATGGATTTTCATTTCTCTTTGCTTATTTGAGCTGTTCTTGCCATAATATGGACTTGGTCTTTTACCAAATAGGGCTATCTATTGTGTACCACCCCAACATTGTCACAACACAACTGATTGGCTCAAATGCACTAAAAAGGAAAGAAATTCTACAAATGACCTTTTAACAAGGCACAACTATTCATTGAAATGCATTCCAGGTGACTACATAATGAAGCTGGTTGAGAGAATGCCAAGAGTGTGCAAATCTGTCATCAAGGCAAAGGGTGTCTATTTTGAAGAATCTCAAATATAAAATGTATTTTTTATCTGTTTAACACTTTTTTTGGCTACTACATGATTCCATATGTGCTATTTCATAGTTTTGACGTCTTCACTATTCTTCTACAACGTAGAAACATGAAAAATAAAGAAAAACCCTGGAATGAGTAGGTGTGTCCCAACTTTTGACTGGTACTGTATATATTTTAGGAGGGGCTCTGTTTTCGGCTGGCATTAAGGCGGCGCTAGTGTGAAATGCACGTACGTGTCACGCCCTGCCCATAGTTTGCTTTGTATGTTTTATGTTTTGGTTGGTCAGGGTGTGATCTGTGTGGGCATTCTATGTTGTATGTCTGGTTTGTCTATTTCTATGTGTTAGGCCTGATATGGTTCTCAAGCAGAGACAGGTGTTTTGCGTTGTCTCTGATTGGGAACCATATTTAGGTAGCCTGTTTTGTATTGTGGGTTGTGGGTTATTGTCTATGTGTAGTGTTTGTGTCAGCACTAGTTTTCATTAGCTTCACGTTCGTCGTTTATTGTTATGTATAGTTTGTCAAGTGTTCATCATTTTTCGTCTTCGTTAAATAAATCAAGTATGTATTCATTTCACGCTGCGCCTTGGTCCTCCTCTCTTCCACGTTACGACGCGCGTGACAGTACGTTCATGGACAACTTCGATCTACTAAAGCCAGCACTCTGCTGTTTTCAAACTTTTGCGTAAGGATTGATCATTTACCTGTCTGATATCGGCTCGCTGGTGCTCAGATGGGAGGGGTGTAAATATTTGAGGTGTGTCCTTAAAATCGTGATAAGTACTAATTTCAGCCAGCGCTGGTAGGGATATGTATTACCAACCAGAAGCTGGTTTTAGCAGTATTATGGCATGAATTATAACAGTGGAAGCGGAGCCTATCCAGTCCTGATGCACACTGCCCATATGCGCTAAACAGTCATGTGCTTTAGGTGCCTGTATAGGCTACTCTATATTTATAAACAAACAAACATTTTTTCCCCCCGTTTTGTTTTACGTGATTAAAACTAAACATGGCCTTTATTGAGAGGAGGGGAGGCTATGTGTGTAAAAAAAAAATGGTCCTGCTCAATGCATTTACCAGTAGTCAAGACTGTCGATGAAGGGTTTGTTTGGTTCGTGAGACCGATTGGAAATAAATCTTAATCAACAAAGCTATTTTAAAAGGTCAAGTTTGAGAGGAGAAAAATTGTGAGCTGACATTTGCTGCCCTTTTTATATTGTAGGCAGGCCTACATTATTTTAATCATGTAGCTCCGGTTTTGGGTGTGCATAAAACACTCTCCATCATGTAGGCTACATGTGTAGGACTACATTACTTTAGCTATGAAGCTGTCACGCCTGCCCCTGCTCCCCCTCTCTGGCGCTCCGAGGGCACCATGCTGCCCATCATTACTCACACTTGTCACCATCGTTACGCGCATCAGCGCTTCATTGGACTCACCTGGACTCCTTCACTTTATTGATTGCTCCCTCTATATCTGTCTATTCCTCAGTTTGATCCCTGTGTCAGCATTACTGTTGTTATGTTTCACTTGTCCAGACGCTGTCCATGGTTTGCTTCATGTCTGTTATTTATTAAATATTCACTCCCTGTACTTGACTCTCGTCTCACAGCGTCTGTCCTCACAGTAGCTCCCGTTTAGGACGTGCGTAAAAATCCCACATGTAGGCTACATGTGTCCCATCATGAAACTACATATGACAATCTTGTTGAATACCTCGTATTTACAAGATATTTTTGTGTTACAATATCTTGTTTTCTGCTTCATATGTTCAAAAGCCAAGCCCTACATAGGCTACCCCTTACCCTCAGCTCGCCTCCAAACACTTACACCTCCAACGGACCTGCTGTCAACTGTTGTCAAAAGGTGAACTGATGTCAACTGTTGTCAAAAAGTGAACTGTTGTCAAAAAGTGTACTGTTGTCAAAAGGTGAACTGATGTCAACTGTTGTCAAAAAGTGAACTGCTGTCAAAAAGTGAACTGTTGTCCAAAAGTGAACTGCTGTCAACTGCTGTCAAAAAGTGAACTGTTGTCAAAAGGTGAACTGCTGTCAACTGTTGTCAAAAAGTGAACTGTTGTCAAAAAGTGAACTGCTGTCAAAAGGTGAACTGCTGTCAACTGTTGTCAAAAAGTGAACTGCTGTCAACTGTTGTCAAAAAGTGAACTGTTGTCAAAAAGTGAACTGCTGTCAAAAGGTGAACTGCTGTCAACTGTTGTCAAAAAGTGAACTGCTGTCAAAAAGTGAACTGCTGTCAAAAGGTGAACTGCTGTCAAAAGGTGAACTGCTGTCAAAAGGTGAACTGCTGTCAAAAAGTGAACTGCTGTCAAAAAGTGAACTGCTGTCAACTGTTGTGAAAAGGTGAACTGCTGTCAACTGTTGTCAAAAGGTGAACTGCTGTCAACTGTTGTCAAAAGGTGAACTGCTGTAAACTGTTGTCCAAAAGTGAACTGCTGTCAAAAAGTGAACTGCTGTCAACTGTTGTGAAAAAGTGAACTGCTGTCAAAAGGTGAACTGCTGTCAACTGTTGTCAAAAAGTGAACTGCTGTCAACTGTTGTCAAAAAGTGAACTGCTGTCAAAAGGTAAACTGCTGTCAACTGTTGTCAAAAAGTGAACTGCTGTCAACTGTTGTCAAAAAGTGAACTGCTGTCAACTGTTGTCAAAGAGTGAACTAATGTCAAAAGGTGAACTGCTGTCAACTGTTGTCAAAAAGTGAACTGCTGTCAACTGTTGTCAAAAAGTGAACTGCTGTCAAAAGGTAAACTGCTGTCAACTGTTGTCAAAAAGTGAACTGCTGTCAACTGTTGTCAAAAAGTGAACTGCTGTCAACTGTTGTCAAAGAGTGAACTAATGTCAAAAGGTGAACTGCTGTCAACTGTTGTCAAAAAGTGAACTGCTGTCAACTGTTGTCAAAAAGTGAACTTCTGTCAACTGTTGTCAAAGAGTGAACTAATGTCAAAAGGTGAACTGCTGTCAACTGTTGTCAAAAGGTGAACTGCTGTCAACTGTTGTCCAAAAGTGAACTGCTGTCAACTGTTGTCCAAAAGTGAAATGCTGTCAACTGTTGTCAAAAAGTGAACTGCTGTCAAAAGTGAACTGCTTTCAAAAAGTGAACTGCTGTCAAAAAGTGAACTGCTGTCAACTGTTGTCAAAAAGTGAACTGCTGTCAAAAGGTGAACTGCTGTCAAAAGGTGAACTGTTGTCAAAGAGTGAACTGCTGTCAAAAGGTGAACTGTTGTCAAAAGGTGAACTGTTGTCAAAGAGTGAACTGCTGTCAACTGTTGTCAAAAAGTGAACTGCTGTCAAAAGGTGAACTGTTGTCAAAGAGTGAACTGCTGTCAAAGAGTGAACTGCTGTCAAAAGGTGAACTGCTGTCATCTGCTGTCAAAAAGTGAACTGCTGTCAAAAGGTCAACTGCTGTCAACTGCTGTCAAAAAGTGAACTACTGTCAAAAGGTCAACTGCTGTCAACTGCTGTCAAAAGGTGAACTGCTGTCAAAAGGTGAACTGCTGTCAAAAAGTGAACTGCTGTCAAAAAGTGAACTGCTGTCAAAAGGTCAACTGCTGTCAAAAAGTGAACTGATGTCAAAAAGTGAATAGTGTGAAGGGAGCACTTCTGGAGTTGAACTTCTGTGATGTCATCACAGCAGCAGATATCCCTACATGGCTTTCAGAAGCTACTTTGAACTCAACCACAATAGTGACACCCACAATGGTGACATCCACAATGGTGACATCCACAATGGTGACATCCACAATGGTGACAATCAAGTAAACGAAAATTAAGCATTACAGCATCAGTCTACAAACAAACACTTTACAAAGTTGTAAAGGTTCAACAAGTCCCACAATGGTGTGGGTATTCACCCCACAGAGGCTATTATTCCTCAGGTTGAAATAGAACTACATAGGCTCTACTCGCTCACCCCCTTCTGGTGAGTTTTGACCAGTAGGCCTTTGTATATCAGGAAGTCAAAAGAATGGCTCTCCAAGAAAGATTGAACGGCTCCTCACCACTAGTTTTCTTGATAGCAGTATGGACAGACTGTGCTTAATGTCACGGCAGGGAACATAACATATGGTCCTGGGTTTGAGAGAAGGGTATCCGTGTCCATGGATGGTTATGGTTATTGTTGGTGTAACATACTGCCACCTAGTGTTAGCAATAAGAACACTGCCGTCTTCCTCACACCATCCAGCCATTATTCCCCCAACCAGGAACACTGCAGCTGCTTGTCGAAATCAAACCGCTTTCACCCTAAACTAGCAGACTAATCCTACCATCATTACCCATATCAACCATGTCCCTGTGCCCTCAGTGCCCCATTCTAATAAATCATAATATCATAGCTCATACTATAATTGTAGACGTTATATCATTATATTGCTGTGGTACAGAAATTATCTGACAGTTCTAAGTTTATTCAAGTAATTGAATTAATTTTATTCAGGTAGCATATTTGCCATTTGCAAGTATTAATAGTAATACATACATTGGAATTCTTCATTGTAGATCTCTCACATATAGTACAAAGTACACAGAGGTATATAGTAAAACAGTCACAAATAGAACACTCATAAATATTATCAATAGAACTAGAATAAAAAGTGCAGAGTGGTAAGACTAGAATAAAAATACAGTCAAAAAATATAAAGTGCTAAAAACAGCAGTCAGCTATGTAGATGTGCAGGGGGTGAAGTTGGGAGCCACACTATAGCTCAGTGCCTGTAGAGAGACACTGATGAAGTGTTTGTGAGTCATGCTGGTGGCTGGTGGCGACTACAGAGTAGAGCGTGACATGTCAGTTTGTTCCTGGGGAGAGGTGGTTTCTTGGTCTTGGATCCACAGAGTGACAGCAGAATGTTCCATTTATTCTATGGTTCTTTCCTTCCCTTCTTATTTCTGCCACCATGGCATGATCCAGAGCAGGGGGGTGTAACTGGGTCATTCAAAATCACTGTTATAGTGATAGGAAGAGACACGGAGGATTTTGCAACAAGTGCAAGTAGAAAAACAGTCATTACACTTTTCCCCTTCATAATCAAGGCAGCTCTCAAACCCTCAATCTGGCTTCAGTGTACTTTGTTGTTGCTTGGCAGCTTCCTTCTGATTTATTTTCACTCAGCAAACACGTTGTTATATAGATAACATCTTCGGGAAGATGGTGACTCATCTCCCTTATCCGAAAATGTTCTGCTCCTTACCTTACCAAGGTTTATACTGCTGCTGTTTTTGTTCAAGAGTTCTGGATGCAATATGTTTTATTTTCTTATAAGAACATTACATTACACACTAAAACGTTTCACAAATATAATGTAAATGAATGTAGTTGATTAACTTTGTATTTTTCGGGGACTGGGCCGGGAATTGGGGATCGGGGACACGCTCACAGCCCAGTTCTCTTGACCGGCAACACTACAGATTCTAGTCGGACTACAGATTCTAGTCGGAGGCAAGACGCTTTTTCATGGTCAAACCAGCAGACTAATCCAACTACCATAACCATGTCCCTGTGTCCTCTGTTCCCTTTTCTTAAATACCATCATACATACACAATATCATTATATACATTATACTATCGTTATATTTTTGTGGTACAGAAATTATCTGACAGTTCCAACTCAATCAGAAGCTTTTCTACGTTTTTTCAAGTAGTTTAATCCATTTTATTCAAGTAGTATATTTTCCATTTGCAAGTACCTATTAAAAGTACTACATTGGAATGATTCGTTGGAGCTCTCTCACATACAGTAGGTCTACATTCTTCCAATGAAGAATTCCAATGTATTACTTTTAATACTTGCAAATGGAAAAATACTACTTGAATAAACTTATTTCATAAACTCCTTGAATAAATGTAGATTTTTTTAAATTTGAGTTTGACACTGTCAGATCATTTATGTACCAGAGAAATATAACGATAGTATAATGTATATAATGATATTGTGTATATATGATGTTATTTAGGAAAAGGGAACAGAGGACACAGGGACATGGTTATTTATGGTAGTTGGATTAGTCTGCTGGTTTGACGATGAAAAAGCGTCTTGCCTCCGACTAGAATCTCTAGTGTTGCCGGTCAGGAGAACGGCTCGGCTGTGAAGGTATCCCGGAACTCCAATTTCTGGCCCACGAAAAAAACAAAGTTCATTAACTACATTATTTACGTTATATTTGTGAAACGTTTTAGTGTGTAATGTAAGAAAATAAAAAATATTGAGTACAGAACTCTTGATCAAAACCAGCAGCAGTATTAACCTTGGTAAGGTAAGGAGCAGTCCATTTTCGGATAAGGGAGTTGAGTCACCATCATCCCGAAGATCTTCCCTAAAGTGAGATTTCTGTCTGCATAAAAGTGTGAGTAACAGCTGAAAAACGCCAAGCAACAACAAAGTTTCCTGAAGCCGATTTGAGGGCGTGAGCACTGCCAGAGAGAACTGCGTCGATTATGAAGGCGGGACGAGTCATCACCTTTTTCCTGTCTGCACTTGTTGCACAATACTCCTTGTCTGATCCTATAAATTTAACAGTGATGTTGAATGACAGGATCGAACTTCCCTTGTCTGGATCATGTCATGGTGGTGTCATCGAGTGGAGGCATTGTCAGGATCCTGTAGGAAGCTTCTGTGATAAGACAGTTGCTACATTTGACGGTAATAATTTAATCCCAGGAGAGGGTTATGAGAACAGGGTTAAACTCCAGAATGGAAACCTCTCTCTCACCATCTCCCCAGCTGAGTACAATGACATGGGGTGGTATGAGTGTGTCTGCAACAACAAGGGTTTACAAAATGTAGAACTAGAAGTCTTGGTCGCCACTGAAATATCTGCCCATGTTGGAGGAAATGTCACACTTGCCTACCATGGCTTAACTAAAAAATGGACAAAGGACAGTGACTATATGAAATGTATGAAAGATGGACAGAATGTGTTTACCATCAGGGCAGGGACTATAACCTATGGCTCTGGGTATAAGGACAGGGTATTTGTGTCCATGGATGGTTTCCGAAAGGGAAATATTGACTTATTCCTCACCGACCTACGCCGTTCTGATCAGGGGACATACCTGTGTTTCTTCGGCCCTGACCACCAGAGAGGAAATCCAGGAGCTGTCACTCTCACTGCCACTCTCGGAGAGAAGCACTGCGACGACACAGGAATGCCAACAAGGGTGGTGGTGGTGTTGGTGTTGATGGTGGTGGTGGTTGTTTTGGTGATCATCCTAGTTGCTGTTTTCTATTTTCTTGGAGGTAGATTGAAAGAAAGAAGGCCTGCTTGGTTTAAAGAGAGGTGTTCAAGATCTCAATTCAGTCCCTGTCCAGAAGGGGAACAGGGAGGGGAGCATCTCTCTGTCACTATAAGTGAAAGTGAATCAGAGACAGAAGAAGACAGGATTGGGACAAGGACATGTTTTGTCCCCTATGCACCTGCCTGTATCATCAGAGCCCTATCAGGACCTCCCTCTACCCCAGGCCTTGTTACCAATGGTACTGATGGACCTCCCTCTATCCCAGGCCTTGTTACCAATGGTACTGATGGACCTCCCTCTACTCCAGGCCTTGTTACCAATGGTACTAATGGACCTCCCTCTACCCCAGGCCTTGTTACCAAGACTACTGATGGACCTCTCTCTACCCCAGGCCTTGTTACCAATGGTACTGATTGACCTCCCTCTACCCCAGGCCTTGTTACCAATGGTACTGATGGACCTCCCTCTACTCCAGTTCTTGTTACCAATGGTACTGATGGACCTCCCTCTACCCCAGGCCTTGTTACCAATGGTACTAATGGACCTCCCTCTACCCCAGGCCTTGTTACCAATGGTACTAAGGGACCTCCCTCTATCCCAGGCCTTGTTACCAAGACTACTGATGGACCTCCCTCTAATGTCTATTTCAGGAGTGTTTACTGTCTCCAATTTGTTTAATAAAATGTTCAACTTAAACTTTTGGTAGTTGAATGTGTTTTGTCCATTATCAATACATTTTCAACATAATATGATGGATACATACCTCAAATGTTATTCTACAAGATCCAGACACAAAACATCTGAATCAATGGTTAAACTACATGGTTTACAATATGTGATGATGGATACTGTATACCTCTGTGTGCTATGTAGGTCCACTATGATGGATGCAATGATTGACAAAGCAAAAGAACATAACATCATATTAGAAATAATCTTTGTAGAATGTAGTTTCTATATTTTGTATCTATTGTAGCCTCACTATTCATAACGATGTTTTAAATGCAGCTAAGCTGCATGATGTCAACTACACAGAAAGAATGTGTTAATAAAATACAGCAAACCTTTATTTATCTTTTGTTCAAATGCACACAATCATGGTGCTACTATGCAGTGAAGAAGTGGATGTAGATTAAGGCAGACCCCCGCACCTCTCTGATTCAGAGGGTTAAATGTGGAAGACACATTTCAATACATTCAGTTGGACAACTGACTAGGTCTCCCCCTTTCCCTTTTCCCTTTATTCCTATACAGGATAACTCTACACAACTACAACTGACTAGGTCTCCCCCTTTCCCTTTTCCCTTTAGTTCATATTCATATACAGGATAACTCTACACAACTACAAGTGACTAGGTCTCCCCCTTTCCCTTTTCCCTTTAGTTCATATTCATATACAGGATAACTCTACACAACTACAACTGACTAGGTCTCCCCCTTTCCCTTTTCCCTTTAGTTCATATTCATATACAGAATAACTCTACACAACTACAACTGACTAGGTCTCCCCCTTTCCCGTTTCCCTTTAGTTCATATTGTACTTGACTTGTTGATGTAAGAGGGAAACATGACACATCCTTTCACATACATTACATTCCCATGCAGCTCTACACTAGCCTGATCCCAGAACAGTTTGTGCTCTCATTATGAAGACGTGACATCACAGTACCATTAAGGAGTTGGTAAGAGATCAGAAACAGACTGACACCCAGGATAACTCTACACTAGCCTGATCCCAGAACAGTTTGTGCTCTCATTATGAAGACGTGACATCACAGTACCATTAAGGAGTTGGTAAGAGATCAGAAACAGACTGACACCCAGGATAACTCTACACACTTTCTGTTGTATTTCAGTTTGTATCCACACACCAGTTCTACCCTGATTAGTGTTTGAGACATTCTCATATGAAGTGTAGATTAAACAAACTTGAGTTATTAAAGTGTGAAAACAGTAAGAACTGGGGAAAACAGTCCAAGACTAAGGCCCTGATCCAAGCTGAGGCCCTGGGCCCTAAATCAGGGTTGTCAAACTCATTCCATGGAGGACTGAGTGTATGCTGGTTTTTGTTATTTCCTTTCAATTTGTGTCCAATTAAGACCTAGACAACCAGGTGAGGGGAGTTTCTAACTAATCAATGACCTTAATTGATCAATCAGGTCTAAGAGAGGGGTGAAAACCTACAGACAATCTGCCCTATATTCTCAGATGGCAGGGATGCAAGCAGCGATGTATAAACCCTGGCTCATCTAGGCCATGCAGATGGAGATGGCAGCCTATATGTCCTCCCTCCACCACACTTCCTGCCGGGCACCAAATCCATATCAGCAGGGTTTGCCAGGCACCATATCCACCCAGTCTTCATCCAGGGCATCCAGGGACTATAGCAGTAACACTGCTGGAAATCCAGGACAGTAGCAGTAACCCTGCTGGGCATCCAGGACAGTAGCAGTAACCCTGCTGGGCATCCAGGACAGTAGCAGTAACCCTGCTGGGCATCCAGGACTGTAGCAGTAGGCCTGCTGGGCATCCAGGACAGTAGCAGTAGGCCTGCTGGGCATCCAGGACAGTAGCAGTAACCCTGCTGGGCATCCAGGACAGTAGCAGTAGGCCTGCTGGGCATCCAGGACAGTAGCAGTAGGCCTGCTGGGCATCCAGGACAGTAGCAGTAACCCTGCTGGGCATCCAGGACAGTAGCAGTAACCCTGCTGGGCATCCAGGACAGTAGCAGTAGGCCTGCTGGTCAATCCAGGACAGGGTTGTGCTCAGGTCACGTCTCCCCTGAGTTTTCGTCCCAAAAATATGTACTTTAGTGTATTTCATTCAGAGTTAGCCTAGTAGCCAGAGAGTATATTACCTGGTAGTTTTCTGTAGCAATAGAAAAAGGATGAAAAAACAGCATCCATTACCAAGACAGAAAACCCCCCACACCCCTTGATGTATGGTGAGAATAGAGAGACCCAGTCTCACGTTCCATATAATACTGGGTAATGAGCTCCACCCTGTGGAAAAGCAGGGTAGTTGGGATGTTGGTTAATAAATCCAGGTCGGGTCTATTTTTCCCAATCTGTTTGAGCAGATGAAGAGACTAGGGTGCTACATTCTAATTCTCTACTCTTCTACTGAACTGTTCATTTATACACCTCCTCTCATGGATTTATAATGAATGGAGTGGTTGTAGGAATATGGTGGGAAGTCTATCCAGCCATGCTTGCTCAATAGTAGTAATATTATCTAACAAGAGGTCTCCATGTGTTGGGAGGTTGCACTTTCCATGGATAAGACACTTGCAGGTCTTATCCATGGAAAGACAGAAAAACAGAGAGAATTTGGATGATGATGGCACTGAGGAGGAGCCTCTGAGATCAGGAGAAAACAGAAAGGTGAATCATTATCTGACTGTAAACATTTCTAAACTGTTCACATAGAGATGGAGGAGCTGCCAGTAAACATCTCTAAACCTGAACATGTGTCCCAGAGATAAGAAGGGAAGGGATGAACCATGGAATAAACTCTGTGACAAGAAAACATCTCCGAGGTAACAATAGCATGTCCTGAAGCACCATCTCCAAATCTCAGTAAAAGGGAAGAGCAGTTCAATGTCCGTAGGTAAGGGGGGTCAACAGTCCCACTCTCTGTAAGGGGGAGGAGCAGTTCAATATCCGTAGGTAAGGTGGGGTCAACAGTCCAACTCTCTGTAAGGGGGAGGAGCAGTTCAATATCCGTAGGTAAGGGGGGATCAACAGTCCAACTCTCTGTAAGGGGGAGGAGCAGTTCAATATCCGTAGGTAAGGGGGGGTCAACAGTCCAACTCTCTGTAAGGGGGAGGAGCAGTTCAATATCCGTAGGTAAGGGGGGGTCAACAGTCCCACTCTCTGTAAGGGGGAGGAGCAGTTCAATATCCGTAGGTAAGGGGGGTCAACAGTCCAACTCTCTGTAAGGGGGAGGAGCAGTTCAATATCCGTAGGTAAGGGGGGTCAACAGTCCAACTCTCTGTAAGGGGGAGGAGCAGTTCAATATCCGTAGGTAAGGGGGGTCAACAGTCCAACTCTCTGTAAGGGGGAGGAGCAGTTCAATATCCGTAGGTAAGGGGGGGTCAACAGTCCAACTCTCTGTAAGGGGGAGGAGCAGTTCATTATTTGTAGGTAAAGGGGAGGAGCAGTCCAACTCTCTGTAAGGGGGAGGAGCAGTTCAATATTTGTAGGTAAGGGGGAGGAGCAGTTCAATATTTGTAGGTAAGGGGGAGGAGCAGTCCAACTCTCAGTAAAGGGGGTTGAGAAGATTTAGATTTAATACAGCATGTGCTAAGTACAATGAAGTCAGAAGGAAATTGTCAACAATCATCAGAAGAAGGACTAAGCAGCCAGAAGTCAGTAACACTCAGATGAAGGGCAAAAGTGTATTGACTATTTTCCTATTTGCACTTGTTGCAAAATCCTCCGTATCTCTTCCTATCACTATAACAGTGATTTTGAATGACCCAGTTACACCCCCCTGCTCTGGATCTTGCCATGGTGGCAGAAATAAGAAGGGAAGGAAAGAACCATAGAATAAATGGAACATTCTGCTGTCACTCTGTGGATCCAAGACCAAGAAACCATCTCTCCTCAGGAACAAACTGACATGTCACGCTCTACTCTGCCGTCGCCACCAGCCACCAGCATGACTCACACACACTTCATCAGTGTCTCTCTACAGGCACTGAGCGATAGTGTGGCTCCCAACTTCACCCCCTGCACATCTACATAGCTGACTGCTGTTTTTAGCACTTTATATTTTTTGACTGTATTTTTCTTCTAGTCTTACCACTCTGCACTTTTTATTGTAGTTCTATTGATAATATTTATGAATGTTCTATTTGTGACTGTTTTACTATATACCTCTGTGTACTTTGTACTATATGTGAGAGATCTACAATGAAGAATTCCAATGTATGTATTACTATTAATACTTGCAAATGGCAAATATGGTACTTGAATAAAATTAATTCAGTTACTTGAATAAACTTAGAACTGTCAGATAATTTCTGTACCACAGCAATATAATGATATAACGTCTACAATTATAGTGTGAGCTATGATATTATGATTTATTAGAATGGGGCACTGAGGGCACAGGGACATGGTTGATATGGGTAATGATAGTAGGATTAGTCTGCTAGTTTAGGGTGAAAAGCGGTTTGATTTCGACAAGCAGCTGCAGTGTTCCTGGTTGGGGGAATAATGGCTGGATGGTGTGAGGAAGACGGCAGTGTTCTTATTGCTAACACTAGGTGGCAGTATGTTACACCAACAATAACCATAACCATCCATGGACACGGATACCCTTCTTTCAAACCCAGGACCATATGTTATGTTCCCTGCCGTGACATTAAGCACAGTCTGTCCATACTGCTATCAAGAAAACTAGTGGTGATGAGCCGTTCAATCTTTCTTTGAGAGACATTCTTTTGGCTTCCTGATACACAAAGGCCTACTGGTCAAAACTCACCAGAAGGGGGTGAGCGAGCAGAGCCTATGTAGTTCTATTTCAACCTGAGGAATAATAGCCTCTGTGGGGTGAATTCCCACACCATTGTGGGACTTGTTGAACCTTTACAACTTTGTAAAGTGTTTGTTTGTAGACTGATGCTGTATTGCTTAATTTTAGTTTACTTGATTGTCACCATTGTGGATGTCACTATTGTGGATGTCACCATTGTGGATGTCACCATTGTGGATGTCACCATTGTGGATGTCACCATTGTGGATGTTACTATTGTGGTTGAGTTCAAAGTAGCTTCTGAAAGCCATGTAGGGATATCTGCTGCTGTGATGACATCACAGAAGTTCAACTCCAGAAGTGCTCCCTTCACACTATTCACCTTTTGACAGCAGTTGACATCAGTTCACTTTTGGACAACAGTTGACCTTTTGACAGCAGTTCACTTTTTGACATCAGTTCACCTTTTGACAGCAGTTCACTTTTGGACAACAGTTGACATCAGTTCACTTTTGGACAACAGTTGACCTTTTGACAGCAGTTCACTTTTTGACATCAGTTCACCTTTTGACAGCAGTTCACTTTTGGACAACAGTTGACATCAGTTCACTTTTGGACAACAGTTGACCTTTTGACAGCAGTTCACTTTTTGACATCAGTTCACTTTTTGACATCAGTTCACTTTTGGACAACAGTTGACCCTTTGACAGCAGTTCACTTTTTGACATCAGTTCACCTTTTGACAGCAGTTCACTTTTGGACAACAGTTGACATCAGTTCACTTTTGGACAACAGTTGACCTTTTGACAGCAGTTCACTTTTTGACAGCAGTTCACTTTTTGACAGCAGTTCACCTTTTGACAGCAGTTCACTTTTTGACAGCAGTTCACTTTTTGACGGCAGTTCACTTTTTGACATCAGTTCACCTTTTGACAGCAGTTCACTTTTGGACAACAGTTGACATCAGTTCACTTTTGGACAACAGTTCACCTTTTGACAGCAGTTCACTTTTTGACATCAGTTCACCTTTTGACAGCAGTTCACTTTTGGACAACAGTTGACATCAGTTCACTTTTGGACAACAGTTGACCTTTTGACAGCAGTTCACTTTTTGACATCAGTTCACCTTTTGACAGCAGTTCACTTTTTGACAGCAGTTGACCTTTTGACAGCAGTTCACTTTTTGACAGCAGTTCACTTTTTGACAGCAGTTCACTTTTTGACAGCAGTTCACTTTTTGACAGCAGTTCACTTTTTGACAGCAGTTGACAGCAGTTGACCTTTTGACAGCAGTTCACTTTTTGACAGCAGATGACAGCAGTTCACCTTTTGACAGCAGTTCACTCTTTGACAGCAGTTCACTCTTTGACAACAGTTCACCTTTTGACAGCAGTTCACTTTTTGACAACAGTTGACAGCAGTTCACTCTTTGACAACAGTTCACCTTTTGACAACAGTTCACCTTTTGACAGCAGTTCACTCTTTGACAACAGTTCACCTTTTGACAGCAGTTCACCTTTTGACAGCAGTTCACTTTTTGACAACAGTTGACAGCAGTTCACCTTTTGACAGCAGTTCACCTTTTCACAACAGTTGACAGCAGTTCACCTTTTGACAGCAGTTCACTTTTGGACAACAGTTGACAGCAGTTCACCTTTTCACAACAGTTGACAGCAGTTCACCTTTTGACAGCAGTTCAACTTTTGACAGCAGTTCACCTTTTGACAGCAGTTCACTTTTTGACAACAGTTCACTTTTTGACAGCAGTTCACCTTTTGACAGCAGTTCACTTTTTGACAGCAGTTCACTTTTTGACAACAGTTGACAGCAGTTCACTTTTTGACAGCAGTTCACTTTTTGACAGCAGTTCACCTTTTGACAGCAGTTCACTTTTTGACAACAGTTCACTTTTTGACAACAGATGACAGCAGTTCACTTTTTGACAACAGTTGACAGCAGTTCACCTTTTGACAACAGTTGACAGCAGTTCAATTTTTGACATCAGTTCACATTTTGACAGCAGTTGACAGCAGTTCACTCTTTGACAACAGTTCACATTTTGACAGCAGTTGACAGCAGTTCACCTTTGGACAACAGTTGACATCAGTTCACCTTTTGACAACAGTTGACAGCAGTTCACCTTTGGACAACAGTTGACATCAGTTCACCTTTGGACAGCAGTTGACAGCAGTTCACCTTTTGACAACAGTTCACTTTTTGACAGCAGTTCACTTTTTGACAGCAGTTCACTTTTTGACAGCAGTTGACATCAGTTCACTTTTGGACAACAGTTCACTTTTTGACAGCAGTTCACTTTTTGACAGCAGTTCACTTTTTGACGGCAGTTCACTTTTTGACATCAGTTCACCTTTTGACAGCAGTTCACTTTTGGACAACAGTTGACATCAGTTCACTTTTGGACAACAGTTCACCTTTTGACAGCAGTTCACTTTTTGACATCAGTTCACCTTTTGACAGCAGTTCACTTTTGGACAACAGTTGACATCAGTTCACTTTTGGACAACAGTTGACCTTTTGACAGCAGTTCACTTTTTGACATCAGTTCACCTTTTGACAGCAGTTCACTTTTTGACAGCAGTTGACCTTTTGACAGCAGTTCACTTTTTGACAGCAGTTCACTTTTTGACAGCAGTTCACTTTTTGACAGCAGTTCACTTTTTGACAGCAGTTGACAGCAGTTGACCTTTTGACAGCAGTTCACTTTTTGACAGCAGATGACAGCAGTTCACCTTTTGACAGCAGTTCACTCTTTGACAGCAGTTCACTCTTTGACAACAGTTCACCTTTTGACAGCAGTTCACTTTTTGACAACAGTTGACTGCAGTTCACTCTTTGACAACAGTTCACCTTTTGACAACAGTTCACCTTTTGACAGCAGTTCACTCTTTGACAGCAGTTCACTTTTGGACAACAGTTGACAGCAGTTCACCTTTTCACAACAGTTGACAGCAGTTCACCTTTTGACAGCAGTTCACTTTTGGACAACAGTTGACAGCAGTTCACCTTTTCACAACAGTTGACAGCAGTTCACCTTTTGACAGCAGTTCAACTTTTGACAGCAGTTCACCTTTTGACAGCAGTTCACTTTTTGACAACAGTTCACTTTTTGACAGCAGTTCACCTTTTGACAGCAGTTCACCTTTTGACAGCAGTTCACTTTTGGACAACAGTTGACATCAGTTCACTTTTGGACAACAGTTCACCTTTTGACAGCAGTTCACTTTTTGACATCAGTTCACCTTTTGACAGCAGTTCACTTTTGGACAACAGTTGACATCAGTTCACTTTTGGACAACAGTTGACCTTTTGACAGCAGTTCACTTTTTGACATCAGTTCACCTTTTGACAGCAGTTCACTTTTTGACAGCAGTTGACCTTTTGACAGCAGTTCACTTTTTGACAGCAGTTCACTTTTTGACAGCAGTTCACTTTTTGACAGCAGTTCACTTTTTGACAGCAGTTGACAGCAGTTGACCTTTTGACAGCAGTTCACTTTTTGACAGCAGATGACAGCAGTTCACCTTTTGACAGCAGTTCACTCTTTGACAGCAGTTCACTCTTTGACAACAGTTCACCTTTTGACAGCAGTTCACTTTTTGACAACAGTTGACAGCAGTTCACTCTTTGACAACAGTTCACCTTTTGACAACAGTTCACCTTTTGACAGCAGTTCACTCTTTGACAACAGTTCACCTTTTGACAGCAGTTCACCTTTTGACAGCAGTTCACTTTTTGACAACAGTTGACAGCAGTTCACCTTTTGACAGCAGTTCACCTTTTCACAACAGTTGACAGCAGTTCACCTTTTGACAGCAGTTCACTTTTGGACAACAGTTGACAGCAGTTCACCTTTTCACAACAGTTGACAGCAGTTCACCTTTTGACAGCAGTTCAACTTTTGACAGCAGTTCACCTTTTGACAGCAGTTCACTTTTTGACAACAGTTCACTTTTTGACAGCAGTTCACCTTTTGACAGCAGTTCACTTTTTGACAGCAGTTCACTTTTTGACAACAGTTGACAGCAGTTCACTTTTTGACAGCAGTTCACTTTTTGACAGCAGTTCACCTTTTGACAGCAGTTCACTTTTTGACAACAGTTCACTTTTTGACAACAGATGACAGCAGTTCACTTTTTGACAACAGTTGACAGCAGTTCACCTTTTGACAACAGTTGACAGCAGTTCAATTTTTGACATCAGTTCACATTTTGACAGCAGTTGACAGCAGTTCACTCTTTGACAACAGTTCACATTTTGACAGCAGTTGACAGCAGTTCACCTTTGGACAACAGTTGACATCAGTTCACCTTTTGACAACAGTTGACAGCAGTTCACCTTTGGACAACAGTTGACATCAGTTCACCTTTGGACAGCAGTTGACAGCAGTTCACCTTTTGACAACAGTTCACTTTTTGACAGCAGTTCACTTTTTGACAGCAGTTCACTTTTTGACAGCAGTTGACATCAGTTCACTTTTGGACAACAGTTCACTTTTTGACAGCAGTTCACTTTTTGACAACAGTTGACATCAGTTCACCTTTTGACAACAGTTCACTTTTTGACAACAGTTCACTTTTTGACAACAGTTGACAGCAGTTCACTTTTGGACAACAGTTGACAACAGTTCACTTTTTGACAGCAGTTCACTTTTTGACAGCAGTTCACTTTTTGACAGCAGTTGACATCAGTTCACCTTTTGACAACAGTTCACTTTTTGACAGCAGTTGACAGCAGTTCACTTTTGGACAACAGTTCACTTTTTGACAGCAGTTCACTTTTTGACAGCAGTTGACAGCAGTTGACCTTTTGACAGCAGTTCACTTTTTGACAGCAGATGACAGCAGTTCACCTTTTGACAGCAGTTCACTCTTTGACAGCAGTTCACTCTTTGACAACAGTTCACCTTTTGACAGCAGTTCACTTTTTGACAACAGTTGACAGCAGTTCACTCTTTGACAACAGTTCACCTTTTGACAACAGTTCACCTTTTGACAGCAGTTCACTCTTTGACAACAGTTCACCTTTTGACAGCAGTTCACCTTTTGACAGCAGTTCACTTTTTGACAACAGTTGACAGCAGTTCACCTTTTGACAGCAGTTCACCTTTTCACAACAGTTGACAGCAGTTCACCTTTTGACAGCAGTTCACTTTTGGACAACAGTTGACAGCAGTTCACCTTTTCACAACAGTTGACAGCAGTTCACCTTTTGACAGCAGTTCACCTTTTGACAGCAGTTCACCTTTTGACAGCAGTTCACTTTTTGACAACAGTTCACTTTTTGACAGCAGTTCACCTTTTGACAGCAGTTCACTTTTTGACAGCAGTTCACTTTTTGACAACAGTTGACAGCAGTTCACTTTTTGACAGCAGTTCACTTTTTGACAGCAGTTCACCTTTTGACAGCAGTTCACTTTTTGACAACAGTTCACTTTTTGACAACAGATGACAGCAGTTCACTTTTTGACAACAGTTGACAGCAGTTCACCTTTTGACAACAGTTGACAGCAGTTCAATTTTTGACATCAGTTCACATTTTGACAGCAGTTGACAGCAGTTCACTCTTTGACAACAGTTCACATTTTGACAGCAGTTGACAGCAGTTCACCTTTGGACAACAGTTGACATCAGTTCACCTTTTGACAACAGTTGACAGCAGTTCACCTTTGGACAACAGTTGACATCAGTTCACCTTTGGACAGCAGTTGACAGCAGTTCACCTTTTGACAACAGTTCACTTTTTGACAGCAGTTCACTTTTTGACAGCAGTTCACTTTTTGACAGCAGTTGACATCAGTTCACTTTTGGACAACAGTTCACTTTTTGACAGCAGTTCACTTTTTGACAACAGTTGACATCAGTTCACCTTTTGACAACAGTTCACTTTTTGACAACAGTTCACTTTTTGACAACAGTTGACAGCAGTTCACTTTTGGACAACAGTTGACAACAGTTCACTTTTTGACAGCAGTTCACTTTTTGACAGCAGTTCACTTTTTGACAGCAGTTGACAGCAGTTCACTTTTGGACAACAGTTCACTTTTTGACAGCAGTTCACTTTTTGACAACAGTTGACATCAGTTCACCTTTTGACATCAGTTCACCTTTTGACAACAGTTCACTTTTTGACAGCAGTTGACAGCAGCTCACTTTTGGACAACAGTTCACTTTTTGACAGCAGTTCACTTTTTGACAGCAGTTGACATCAGTTCACCTTTTGACAACAGTTCACTTTTTGACAGCAGTTGACAGCAGTTCACTTTTGGACAACAGTTCACTTTTTGACAGCAGTTCACTTTTTGACAACAGTTGACATCAGTTCACCTTTTGACAACAGTTCACTTTTTGACAGCAGTTCACTTTTGGACAACAGTTGACAGCAGTTCACTTTTGGACAACAGTTGACAGCAGGTCCGTTGGAGGTGTAAGTGTTTGGAGGCGAGCTGAGGGTAAGGGGTAGCCTATGTAGGGCTTGGGTTTTGAACATATGAAGCAGAAAACAAGATATTGTAACACAAAAATATCTTGTAAATACGAGGTATTCAACAAGATTGTCATATGTAGTTTCATGATGGGACACATGTAGCCTACATGTGGGGTTTTTACGCACGTCCTAAACGGGAGCTACTGTGAGGACAGACGCTGTGAGACGAGAGTCAAGTACAGGGAGTGAATATTTAATAAATACCAGACATGAAGCAAACCATGGACAGCGTCTGGACAAGTGAAACATAACAACAGTAATGCTGACACAGGGATCAAACTGAGGAATAGACAGATATAGAGGGAGCAATCAATAAAGTGAAGGAGTCCAGGTGAGTCCAATGAAGCGCTGATGCGCGTAACGATGGTGACAAGTGTGAGTAATGATGGGCAGCACGGTGCCCTCGGAGCGCCAGAGAGGGGGAGCGGGAGCAGGCGTGACAGCTTCATAGCTAAAGTAATGTAGTCCTACACATGTAGCCTACATGATGGAGAGTGTTTTATGCACGCCCAAAACCGGAGCTACATGATTAAAATAATGTAGGCCTGCCTACAATATAAAAAGGGCAGCAAATGTCAGCTCACAATTTTTCTCCTCTCAAACTTGACCTTTTAAAATAGCTTTGTTGATTAAGATTTATTTCCAATCGGTCTCACGAACCAAACAAACCCTTCATCGACAGTCTGGACTACTGGTAATTGCATTGAGCAGGACCATTTTTTTTTACACACATAGCCTCCCCTCCTCTCAATAAAGGTCATGTTTAGTTTTTAATCACGTAAAACAAAACGGGAAAAACATTATTTTTTGTTTGTTTATAAATATAGAGTAGCCTATACAGGCACCTAAAGCACATGACTGTTTAGCGCATATGGGCAGTGTGCATCAGGACTGGATAGGCTCTGCTTCCACTGTCATAATTCATGCCATAATAGTGCTAAAACCAGCTTCTGGTTGGTATTACATATCCCTACCAGCGCTGGCTGAAATTAGTACTTATCACGATTTTAAGGACACACCTCAAATATTTACACCCCTCCCATCTGAGCACCAGCGAGCCGATATCAGACAGGTAAATGATCAATCCTTACGCAAAAGTTTGAAAACAGCAGAGTGCTGGCTTTAGTAGATCGAAGTTGTCCATGAACGTACTGTCACGCTCATCGTAACGTGGAAGAGAGGAGGACCAAGGCGCAGTGTGAAATGAATACATACTTGATTTATTTAACGAAGACAAAAAAATGAAGAACACTTGACAAACTATACAAAACAATAAACGACGAACGTGAAGCTAATGAAAACTAGTGCTGACACAAACACTACACATAGACAATAACCCACAACCCACAATACAAAACAGGCTACCTAAATATGGTTCCCAATCAGAGACAACGCAAACACCTGTCTCTGACGTGCATTTCACACTAGTGCCGCCTTAATGCCAGCCGAAAGCAGAGCCCCTCCTAAAATATATACAGTACCAGTCAAAAGTTGGGATTCCATTCCATTCCAGGGTTGTTCTTTATTTGTCATGTTTCTACGTTGTAGAAGAATAGTGAAGACATCAAAACTATGAAATAGCACATATGGAATCATGTAGTAGCCAAAAAAAGTGTTAAACAAATAAAAAATACATTTTATATTTGAGATTCTTCAAAATAGACACCCTTTGCCTTGATGACAGCTTTGCACACTCTTGGCATTCTCTCAACCAGCTTCATTATGTAGTCACCTGGAATACATTTCAATTAACAGGTGTGCCTTGTTCAAAGGTCATTTGTAGAATTTCTTTCCTTTTTAGTGCATTTGAGCCAATCAGTTGTGTTGTGACAATGTTGGGGTGGTACACAATAGATAGCCCTATTTGGTAAAAGACCAAGTCCATATTATGGCAAGAACAGCTCAAATAAGCAAAGAGAAATGAAAATCCATCATTACTTTAAGACATGAAGGTCAGTCAATACGGAACATTTCAAGAACATTGAAAGTTTCTTCAAGTGCAGTCGCAAAAACCATCAAGTGCTATGATGAAACTGGCTCTCATGAGGACCGCCACAGGAAAGGAAGAACCAGAGTTACCTCTGCTGCAGAGGACAAGTTCATTAGAGTTAACTGCACCTTAGAAATTGCAGCCCAAATAAATGCTTCACATAGTTCAAGTAACAGACACATCTCAACATCAACTGTTCAGAGGAGACTGCGTGAATCAGGCCACTTCATGGTCGAATTGCTGCAAAGAAACCACTACTAAAGGACATCAATTAGAAGAAGAGACTTGATTGGGCCAGGAAACATGAGCTATGGACATCAGACTGGTGGAAATCTGTTCTTTGGTCTGATGAGTCCAAATTTGAGATTTTTGATTCCAGGCTGTGTTGCAGCTGACTGTGATCGGGAGACACATGAGGCGGCGCACAATTGGCCCAGCGTTGTCCGGGTTAGGGGAGGGTTTGGCTGGACGGGATGTCCTTGTCCAATCACGCTCTAGCGAGTTTGTTATAAGTATGTTATAATGCACTCAATTTAACAGCTTTCAAACACAGGTTAGAAACAGGAATTCTGGGAAAAATACATTTCTGGACGATCACACATATATGTTTGCTTACTAATCCAATAGGTGCAGCTATAATACAGTGACATTGTTTGGTACAAGTTCACTTTCTCATCCATAGCCTAAAAACGCAAGTGGAAGTTAGGCCTAGCTGTTTACCTCACATCTGAAGGCTGGGGTTCATTTAGGACATCTTCTACTGCGGATCGATAAAATATCCCCATGATTATGAACACACTTCCTCAATTCAAATATTATTGCGACACTATACCAAATATGGTTTGGTATGGTTTAGAAACTTGGGAACAAAGCTGGAGTTATTACTGTAACCTGTTATCACCTGGACTGTATTTTGACGCCTAGAAAAAAACCTTCCATCATAGATGTCAATTTATAGAAAAAAAAGAAATAATTACAGGGGTCAGTTTAGGAAAAAACGAATCCCGTCTGAAACTGAAACTGAATAACGGACATTCTGGGGTAATAAATACATAACTGTCACGCCCTGACCTTAGAGATCCTTTTTATGTCTCTATTTTGGTTGGTCAGGGCGTGAGTTTGGGTGGGCATTCTATGTCTGGTGTTCTATGTTGTCCTTGTTTTGTATTTCTATGTGTTTGGCCTGGTATGGTTCCCAATCAGAGGCAGCTGTCTATCGTTGTCTCTGATTGAGAACCATACTTAGGTAGCCTGTTCCCACCTGTGTTTGTGGGTAGTTGTTTTCTGTTTTGTGTGTCGTCACCTTACAGAACTGTTCGTTTGTCGTTTTTGTTGTTTTGTCAAGTGTTTCGTATTTGATTAAAAAATATGAACACTTACCACACTGCACCTTGGTCCTCTTCTCCTTCTCCCGACGACGTTCGTTACAGAACTACCCACCACCAAAGGACCAAGCAGCGTGGAAGGATGGAATCCAGTGCGCCTCCACGGTCCAGTGTATCCGGTGCCTCGGCCAAGGACAAGGCCTCCTGCATGTCTCCCCAGCCTGGTGAGTCCTGTGCCTGTGCTACGCTCTAACCCTGCATGTCTCCCCAGCCTGGTGAGTCCTGTGCCTGCTCCCAGAGCCAGGCCTCCTGTGTGTCTCTCCATTCCTGTGATGATCCATGGCAAGAAGCATCCAGTGGTGATCCATGGCACAAAGCCTCCAGTGATGATCCATGGCAAGAAGCCTCCAGTGATGATCCATGGCACAAAGCCTCCAGTGATGATCCATGGCAAGAAGCCTCCAGTGATGATCCATGGCACGAAGCCTCCAGTGATGATCCATGGCACGAAGCCTCCAGTGATGATCCATGGCAAGAAGACTCCAGTGGTGATCCATGGCACGAAGCCTCCAGTGATGATCCATGGCACGAAGCCTCCAGTGATGATCCATGGCACGAAGCCTCCAGTGATGATCCATGGCACGAAGCCTCCAGTGATGATCCATGGCAAGAAGCCTACAGTGGTGATCCATGGCACGAAGCCTCCAGTGATGATCCATGGCAAGAAGCCTCCAGTGATGATCCATGGCACGAAGCCTCCTGTGATGATCCATGGCACGAAGCCTCCAGTGATGATCCATGGCAAGAAGCCTCCAGTGATGATCCATGACACGAAGCCTCCTGTGATGATCCATGGCACGAAGCCTCCTGTGATGATCCATGGCACGAAGCCTCCAGTGATGATCCATGGCACGAAGCCTCCAGTGATGATCCATGGCACGAAGCCTCCAGTGATGATCCATGGCACGTAGCCTCCAGTGAGGATTCATGGCACGAAACCTCCAGTGAGGAGTTATGGCACAAGGCCTCCAACGAAGGACGTCAGTCCGGAGCCTCCAGCCATGAATTCTAGTCCGGAGCCTCCAGCGTCGCCCTCTAGTCCGGAGCCTCCAGCGACGCCTTCTAGTCCGGAGCCTCCAGCGTCGCCCTCTAGTCCGGAGCCTCCAGCGACGCCCTCTAGTCCGGAGCCTCCAGCGACGCCCTCTAGTACGGAGCCTCCAGCGTCGCCCTCTAGTCCGGAGCCTCCAGCGTCGCCCTCTAGTCCGGAGCCTCCAGCAACGCACTCTAGTCCGGAGCCTCCAGCGACGCCCGACGCCCTCTAGTCTGGAGCCTCCAGCGACGGGTTTCAGTCCGGAGCAGCCAGAGTCTCCCTCCTGTCCGGAGCTGCCAGAGTCTCCCTCCTGTCCGGAGCTGCCAGAGTCACCCTCCTGTCCGGAGCTGCCAGAGTCTCCCTCCTGTCCGAAGCAGCCAGAGTCTCCCTCCTGTCCGGAGCAGCCAGTCTCCCTCCTGTCCGGAGCAGCCAGAGTCTCCCTCCTGTCCGGAGCAGCCAGAGTCTCCCTCCTGTCCGGAGCAGCCAGAGTCGCCCTCCTGTCCGGGGCCCGCTGCGAGGGTCCCCGGTCCAAGGTCGGCGGTAAGGGTCTATCGTTGTCTCTGATTGAGAACCATACTTAGGTAGCCTGTTCCCACCTGTGTTTGTGGGTAGTTGTTTTCTGTTTTGTGTGTCGTCACCTTACAGAACTTTTCGTTTGTCGTTTTTGTTGTTTTGTCAAGTGTTTTGTATTTGATTAAAAAATATGAACACTTACCACACTGCACCTTGGTCCTCTTCTCCTTCTCCCGACGACGTTCGTTACAATAACCAACGTTTTCTAGTAGTACTAGTCCAGTGTAAATAGGACTATAGCCTCAATAATATCTC
Source organism: Salvelinus namaycush (assembly GCF_016432855.1). Classification (NCBI taxonomy): domain Eukaryota; kingdom Metazoa; phylum Chordata; class Actinopteri; order Salmoniformes; family Salmonidae; genus Salvelinus; species Salvelinus namaycush. The sequence continues at coordinate 40,186 of NW_024057711.1, read as the reverse complement.
CTGCAGAATTAAGCATTTCTTGCAGTAAAATGATACAGTAAATGTTGGAAAAGTTTGGACTTGGGAACAGGAGTGGAGAAATATATATTTTTATGTCTGCATCTTGAGAGAATGCAATGCTCATGAGATAACATCTGTAGACGTGATGTCTTCATCATAACAGCAGTCTTCTAGGGCAACATATAATGACAAGAGAGACATATAGTCTATCATCTCCATCTGCATGGCCTGATGAGCCAGGGGTTTATTCAGTCTTCTAGGGCAACATATAATGACAAGAGAGACATATAGTCTACCATCTCCATCTGCATGGCCTGATGAGCCAGGGGTTTATTCAGTCTTCTAGGGCAACATATAATGACAAGAGAGACATATAGTCTATCATCTCCATCTGCATGGCCTGATGAGCCAGGGGTTTATTCAGTCTTCTAGGGCAACATATAATGACAAGAGAGACATATAGTCTACCATCTCCATCTGCATGGCCTGATGAGCCAGGGGTTATACATCACTGTGTACATCCCTGCCATCTGAGAGTATAGGGCGCATGTGTCAAACTCATTCCATGGAGGGCAGAGTGTCTGCAGGTTTTCACCCCTCTCTTATACCTGATTAATCAATTAAGGTCATTGATTAGTTAGAAACTCCCCTCACCTGGTTGGCTAGGTCTTAATTGGACACAAAGTGAAAGGAAATAACAAAAACCAGCATACACTCAGTCCTCCATGGAATGAGTTTGACAACCCTGATTTAGGGCCCAGGGCCTCAGCTTGGATCAGGGCCTCAGCTTGGAGTTTTCCCCAGTTCTTACTGTTTTCACACTTTAATAACTCAAGTTTGTTTAATTTAAAATACAGTTTAGAATTTCTCTTACACTAATCAGGATAGAACTGTTGTGTGGATAAAAGATGAAATACAACAGACAGTTTGTACCATTTTTGTGTTACAAGTGTGAAATATATTTTTAAACAGTGTTCTTTGAGCATGGTCTAAAATCATGTTTTAGGCAAGTTCCACAATGCAACTATTACAGCACTAGAAGGACAAATGGTAGGAGACAATATTTGTGTGTTACACATGTGAAATACCTTTTGAAACAGTTGTCCATGAACATGGTCTAAAATGGTGTTTCCAGCAATTTCCACACTCGAATTAGTACTGTACAGAACTGTAAGGAGAGATGATTAGAGACACCATTTGTGTTACAACTGTCAACAATCTTTAAAAAATATTTTCATGGACTTGATCTAAAATCATGTTTTTGGCAATCCCCACAATACAAATAGTATGGTAGCAGAAAGAGAGATGATATGAGACATCATTTGTTTTACAACAGTGAATTATATTTTCTAAACAGTTTCCCAAATCACTTTTTAGGCAATTTACACAATGCAACTAGTTATCCTGGGTGTCAGTCTGTTTCTGATCTCTTACCAACTCCTTAATGGAACTGTCACGTCTTCATAATGAGAGCACAAACTGTTCTGGGATCAGGCTAGTGTAGAGTTATCCTGGGTGTCAGTCTGTTTCTGATCTCTTACCAACTCCTTAATGGTACTGTGATGTCACGTCTTCATAATGAGAGCACAAACTGTTCTGGGATCAGGCTAGTGTAGAGCTGCATGGGAATGTAATGTATATGAAAGGGATGTGTCATGTTTCCCTCTTCCATTAACAAGTCAAGTACAATATGAACTAAAGGGAAAAGGGAAAGGGGGAGACCTAGTCAGATGTAGTTGTGTAGAGTTATCCTGTATATGAATATGAACTAAAGGGAAAAGGGAAAGGGGGAGACCTAGTCAGTTGTAGTTGTGTAGAGTTATCCTGTATATGAATATGAACTAAAGGGAAAAGGGAAAGGGGGAGACCTAGTCAGTTGTAGTTGTGTAGAGTTATCCTGTATAGGAATAAAGGGAAAAGGGAAAGGGGGAGACCTAGTCAGTTGTCCAACTGAATGTATTGAAATGTGTCTTCCACATTTAACCCTCTGAATCAGAGAGGTGCGGGGGTCTGCCTTAATCTACATCCACGTCTTCACTACATAGTAGCACCATGATTGTGTGCATTTGAACAAAAGATAAAAAAAGGTTTGCTGTATTTTATTAACACATTCTTTCTGTGTAGTTGCCATCATGCAGCTTAGCTGCATTTAAAACATCGTTATGAATAGTGAGGCTACAATAGATACAAAATATAGAAACCACATTCTACAAAGATTATTTCTAATATGATGTTATCTTCTTTTGCTTTGTCAATCATTGCATCCATCATGGTGGACCTACATAGCACACAGAGGTATACAGTATCCATCATCACAAATTGTAAACCATGCAGTTTAACGATTGATTCAGATGTTTTGTGTCTGTATCTTGTAGAATAACATTTGAGGTACGTATCCATCATATTATGTTGAAAATGTATTGATAATGTACAAAACATATTCAACTACCAAAAGTTTAAGTTTACATTTTATTAAACAAATTGGAGACAGTAAACACTCCTGAAATAGACATTAGAGGGAGGTCCATCAGTAGCCTTGGTAACAAGGCCTGGGGTAGAGGGAGGTCCATTAGTACCATTGGTAACAAGGCCTGGGGTAGAGGGAGGTCAATCAGTACCATTGGTAACAAGGCCTGGGGTAGAGGGAGATCCATCAGTACCATCGGTAACAAGGCCTGGGGTAGAGGGAGGTCCATCAGTAGTCTTGGTAACAAGGCCTGGGATAGAGGGAGGTCAATCAGTACCATTGGTAACAAGGCCTGGGGTAGAGGGAGGTCCATCAGTACCATTGGTAACAAGGCCTGTGGCAGAGGGAGGTCCATCAGTAGCCTTGGTCACAAGGCCTGGGGTAGAGGGAGGTCCATCAGTAGTCTTGGTAACAAGGCCTGTGGTAGAGGGAGGTCCATCAGTAGTCTTGGTAAAAAGGCCTGGGGTAGAGGGAGGTCCATCAGTAGTCTTGGTAACAAGGCCTGCGGTAGAGGGAGGTCCATCAGTAGTCTTGGTAACAAGGCCTGTGGTAGAGGGAGGTCCATCAGTAGTCTTGGTAAAAAGGCCTGGGGTAGAGGGAGGTCCATCCGTAGTCTTGGTAACAAGGCCTGCGGTAGAGGGAGGTCCATCAGTAGTCTTGGTAACAAGGCCTGTGGTAGAGGGAGGTCCATCAGTAGTCTTGGTAACAAGGCCTGCGGTAGAGGGAGGTCCATCAGTAGTCTTGGTAACAAGGCCTGTGGTAGAGGGAGGTCCATCAGTAGTCTTGGTAACAAGGCCTGGGGTAGAGGGAGGTTCTGACAGGGCTCTGATGATACAAGCAGGTGCATAGGGGACAAAACATGTCCTTGTCCCAATCCTGTCTTCTTCTGTCTCTGATTCACTTCTAGTGACAGAGAGATGCTCCCCTCCCTGTTCCCCTTCTGGACAGGGACTGAATTGAGATCTTGAACACCTCTCTTTAAACCAATCAGCCATTGTTTCTTTCAATCTACCTCCAAGAAAATAGAAAACAGCAACTAGGATGGTCACCAAAACAACCACCACCCCGACCAACACCACCAACACCAACACCCATGTTGGCATTCCTGTGTCGTCCTCGTGCTTCTCTTCAGGAGTGACAGTGTTAATGATACGTTTACTGGAGACAGGAGACCAAGTGGAGACATAGGACGAGGTGGATATTTATATAACAAGGCCATTTAATTACATGTAAAAATATCTTAGTACATCGTGTACACGGCCCCCTCCTGTCTGATTCGTATGGAATCGTCGGGAAAGAGAGCGCTCTAAACAGTACATTCAGATTATATAGGCAACTAGCAAAGTAGGTTGATCTTGTCGTCTGGCCTTCCGATTGGTCGATCTGGGTCGTGGGTTGTCCTGTCCGGGCCTGATGTCGACATTCCATTGGCTCTTCCCACAGTCCTTTGTCTTGTGCTCCAACCTTGAGTTGTGTGTGTCTGTGATTGTCATGGGGGAGGGGAGTTGTGTGTGTCGGTGGTTGTCATGGGGGAGGGGAGTTGTGTGTGTTGTGTCAACTATAGCTAATGTTGAGAAGTTGTTAAAACAAGTTACCAATATCTAATACAATTTCTTACAAATCCCCCTCTTCACGTCTTATAGACGTGAATAAACTAGTTAAAATTTGTCAGAAGACAAATTTTGATTCCCCCTCTTCACGTCTCACAAGAGACGTGACATAAAAGTAAAAAAGACAAAGCTATGGGATAAAATTTGTCAGAAGACAAATTTTGATTCCCCCTCTTCACGTCTCACAAGAGACGTGACATAAAAGTTTCTTAGTCCTCAAATGGATAGACAGGTCCAGCTTCCCCATCATCAAGCAATGGGAACATTTGGGCCCTTTCCTGATCAGGGTCTATGGCGGCAGTGATAACACGGCTAGCAAGCATCCGCGCACATGGAATGCAACAGCATCCACAAAGTACAAGAATGCCTGCAAAAACGAAAATAGATACTAGGATAGAGGAAACCAGCGTCTTATATTTACCAAAGGCATCCATCCATGAGTCCCACATAGAAGTGTCCACTCCAGAATGCTGTTTCATCTTACCATTAAGGGTACGAAGTCCCTCCAATGCTACAGTCAGACTCCCATCCGTAGCTGTGTTATTGGGAATGAAAGTACAACACTGCTCACCAAACATTGCACAGACCCCCCCGCGTTCAGCCAATAACATATCAACCGCGATTCTATTTTGAAATGCCATCAGGGATGTGGCTGCCAATTGTCCATGGACCGCCTCGAAGCCTTGTTGAGTCCAATTGCCCAGTTTCTGAACATTAAAATGAATGTAGTTAATTGTGTCCACATTTTTATTAACTGTACACCACCAACAGACAGAAGATTCAAACCCAGCTGTCACTTGGTCCACCAGTTTATATTCATCTGGCACCCCCTAGGGACACCAATAGCATCAATGTAGGTTGAGTCGTAAATGAGCAAGGACCAAAAAGGAGACCACTCCAATAACTACACCTGGAGTGGCCAACCACACATTAGTAACCCAAAAAACGAGAATATGTTAAACCCTCAGGTCCATCCCTTTATACAACCTGTACCAGGTGGGCTCGTCGCCACCCGGGAACTTCAAACCTTCACAACAGGGAGGACAAACATCACTTTTTATTCATTCGACAACATCAACTACAGCAAACCAAGGGTCCTCCTCTGTCAGCCCACTCTCCTGCGGAAGCTTGTTTTCGTATCAGCCTCTCCAACTGGAGCATCAAGCAACGGCATCATACCAGAGGCCCCCTACACATCTGTAACAGACTTCTTCAAACAAGGTATGATACAGGCAACACAGAAATGAAAAACAACAACTAGTGTCAGAAATCCAGTAATCATCATTGCAGCGTACTTACCAAACCAACCACCCAGCCAGGGGAACAGTCCACTCTCCTCCACACCTGCAAGACCCTTCATCTCCATTGATAACCTTGCCAACCCACTCAGAGCTTTTGAAATGCTCCCATCCGGACTAGTATTGTTAGGAACAAACGTGCAACACTGTTCTACAATCTTTTTACATACACCTCCCTGGTTGGCCAGACTTATGTCCAGTGTTAGTCTATTGTGTCTACTGGTTTGAGAGGTAGCATCCAATTGTTCAGCCATCCCTGTAAGTGCTGTGTGGGTGTAGTTAACAAATCATTGTTGATTATATTAGATATAATTGATCCAGACATTCTGCTTAGCATCAACAATGGCTGGGCCAATGATGGGCATCAGATGCCACAGGCCATCATTCCTGTTTGATGTCTGGTATTCGTGGGGGACCCCTATTGGGACCCCAACAGGTTGGTGTGCATGTTATCTGTACCCTCGGACCAAGGAGCGTCACGTTTCTACCGTCTCCTGGGTTGGTCCCGAGTCTCTGTGTCATGTACAGCTCCCAGAAGTTGGTTAGCTATAACCTCAATAATAGGCAATGGTGGTATCAGACTGGCCAAAACACATGTGCAACGACAATTTCCTTTCAAAATGGGGTCAACCGCCTGGCAGGTCCACACATCCACCATACATCAGCAACACCTCTAGTTAATAGTGGCATTAGTGATGCAGGTAGTAGTAGGGAGCCTCCCATAGTCTATACCTCTACCTGTACCAGTGATACAGCTGTAATATCCCCCCTATGCCTTAACTCCCCACGGTGCCTTCTGGGGAGAGACTTCTGGGAACACAAGACTCAGATTCTTACACAGGGTTGAATTTGGCTTAAGCTTTCCAATATGCACATCCAACCTTCCCCATTACTTAGGACAAATGGGTGAGCAGCCAGAATAGGTCTGGCATGTCCACATACGACACAGTCCTTTCTATTAAGTGTTTTGTAGGCCAACCACATATTCTCCCTTTCCTCATAACCAGTTTCAGTCCCCAATTGTTCACTATCTGAGATGTCTTTTATATTTATCACCTGTACCGGATTAGAGAGCTTAGGTGGTGGTGTGGGACTTGGTCTTGAAGTGGTGGAGGAGGCCGGCTGAACCCTGGTCCGTTGGAACTGGTGGTGGTTCTGGCAGCACTGTGATGGTATCATCCCCATAGTATCCCAAACAGACAGCTCAGGACCACAAGCAGTTCTGTAAAGCCCCATCCTCTCCCAGAGAACACATCACCAGCCAGAGATCAAACAACACTTTCACTTATATGAACGTACACAGTGAGGAAAGGTCGGGGGCAGGGAATTCTTCATTAAGGAGTTGATCCCCAAACTCTATTAGTAACGGTTCTTCTCCTTAACTCTGTGATCATTCGGCAGTGTCAGTGTGTCTCACCCTCCAAGTGCGATATGCCCCCAGGTCGAGTGAATCACCTTCTCCCTTAATTCACCTGCAATGCATAAAATCTTGGACATACAGGTTTGGTTAACAAACAGTTTCTCATTTGTTCTATCTGATTATATATTTAACTTCTATGCCTATTTTTTTAGCTAGAAATTTTTAATTTTACATAAGTTTATTATCCAATAGGCCCCATCCTATCCTAGACCACAATGTACCCCTCCCCCGTTTGATACCTGGCTCTGGCCAGGTATCAACCTTACCTACTCTAAATAATGACTTAGTACATCATATTATAGGAACGTCCCTTTTATTCGCCGCATATCCAATTCTCCCTTGGGCGTACATTCATATCTATTCTTTTCCAATTCTCTGTCAAGTGACTTATCTACTCTGAAATGTATCTGTGCTGCTTATATATGTTAAACCCTTTCTCTCCTATCTTATTTCACAGCCTACCTTGCTCATTTCCTGGTCCACCCTCCCCACTCTGCTCTCAAACCTTCAAGGTCTCAACAGTGCGGGGTAGACCCCTCTGTCTGCCCTTTTTTAATAATAGTCAATAACAACTATGTGTTCCTTTGCAATATTAACTAAGTGTCTCACTGTTTTGACTTTATCTGAAACCGTGGATTTAAAAATAACAACATGTCTTATAGTGTCAATCTCTAAAGTCCTTACATAACCTTAATAAACCTATCTCTATCTAGTATCCCAAATGACACAAATTCATTATTCTCACTACATTTCCCCGTGAGTGATCAAGTCACTGAAAAATGCAACAACAACAGAAAATAGGTCAAAAGGTTACACCTACATTCGTTTTCCATACCATATCTAGACATACCAAAAGAACCCTTTATCTTCTCTAAGTCCCTTGCCTAAATAAAACTCAGAAAGTAAAACTCCTATTCCAATATGAGTGTATTCTTTTAAGATATCTTGTCTCTGGGAACACGGAAACCCTTATCCTAAACATTTACTGCAAAAAACACAATTATGTCACCAGCACTCAACCAGGCTCCCCGTCGGCTGGGAGACCGTTGAGTGCTGCAATACTGCCATCTTCTGTCCATTCTCTGCACAGCTCTCCACCCACTCTTATTCAACCTTCTCAATTTGAGCCATATTAGTTTCTTATTTTAACTGTTGTTTTAATTTAAAAATCGAATTTAGCTGTGTAAATCAGCTCTGACTTCTGTCAGTGTTCTAGAAGGAATTGGAGCTGGAGTGCAATGTGTGAGGTGGTGCCAAGGTGCGCCTGATTTACCTTTGACCTGAACTGAGTGTGAAGTAACCTCCTTCACTTCGTACAGTTCAGTCCACCTGGGTTCCAGCCACTTTCTCTTGTGGACTTTTACCCCACCCAGTCACCAATTTTTACCTTCAGTGATGGCGGATCTCCCGTCAGCTCCCCCATTTGGACCTTGTGAATCTGTGTGGAGAGAGCTGCAGAAAGTTCCGTCAATTATCAGACATTACAATTTGTTATACATCAAGGGCGGGCATATGACCTCCCTTCCTTGGTGGACCAAGCATGACTCTTCCAGCCATTATCTCATGAGGAGAGAGATGGGTGCCTGCACCTGGAGAGGCTCTCATGGCCAGCAACGCCAGGGGCAGGGCTTCAACCCAAATCAACTTCAAACCTGCACATACATTTGATTGGCGCGTTCCACGAGACTTTTGAGATTGTGGCCTGTACACTAACCCAAACTTGTGCACAATACCCAATCTTTCCTCCACCTGTCTCAGGTGTTGGTTACTGAAATGGGACCCGTTTGTCGGATCGGATTTGCCTTGGAACTCCATACCTTGGTATGAGTTCAGTTTGCAGCCACTTAATGACCGATTTTGCATCCTCCCTTGCTGTTGGTATTGCCTCAACCCATTTAGAGAACCTGTCTACCATAACTAACAGGTACCTTTTTCCATTTGTCACATTGTCTTGCCCCATATCTGTGTAATCTATGCTGATGTCCTGAAAACAAGCATTTGGGACTGGGTATGAACCCATGGGCGTTTGATATGGTTTCTTTGGATTGTGGCTACCACAAATGCTACACTCGTCACAAAACAAATCTGTCATGTCTTTCATGTGGGGGTGCCACCAGATGTGGGACACCTTTTGTAAAGTCTTCAGTTTGCCTTCGTGTGTGGGCCCATGTGCTTCTCGTATTAGTTCTGTACAGAGGTTTGCAGGGGCCACTAGTCTGCCATCATGGCCTCTCCACAGTTCATCAGGTCCTTTGGTGGCCCCTTTCTGTCCCCATACTGAGTGTTCATAGGGTCCTGCTGAAAACTGGAGTTCTTTTATGTGTTGCCCTGTGAGCTCAGTCCGAGCTGGTTGGATCTGAAGTATCATTTGTCTCGGGGTGTATCCACCAGCTTTCTTGGCTGCTTTGTCAGCTGCATCATTTCCCTCGCTGACTCTGTTTTTCAGTTGTTGATGTCCTTTACACTTCATGATGGCCACCTTCTTAGGTAGTGAGACTGATTTAATCAGTTTTTCCATCTTTGTTTTGTGTTTGATTGGCAGGTTTCCTGTGGTGGTGAAATTGCGTCTAACCCATTGTGGTCCATCAGTATGGACTGCTCCATGAGCATACGCTGAGTCGATGTAGATGTTTACAGTCTTTCCTTCAGCTCTTTCCAGAGCTTGTGTCAAACCTATGATTTCAGCTAATTGGGCTGATGCAGGTTGTGGGATGATGGCAGATTCCAAAGTCACATGTGATCTATCCGGGAGCTGCTGCACCACTGCGTATGCTGCTATGTTCCCTTCCTCTCCTCTATAGCAGCATCCATCTGTGTATAACCATAGGTCCGGGTTGGTGAGTGGTTCGTTCCCCAGGTCAGGTCTCAGTTTCAATTCCTGTGCAGCTCTTTCCGCACAGGAGTGGGGTAGACCTTCTTCAGCATTGAGTGCGTCTGCCATGTTTTTGTCAGTGTTGACAAATGTGATGTGTGATTGTGTGCATTTATTCTGGATTTTCGTTTTTCTTTCAGCGCTGAACGTGAATTCTTTGCTCATCAGATATGCTGCAACCCCATGGTGGGTGTGTATTTCCAATGGATGGCACATTACCAGATGGGCTGTTTTTTCAATAGCTTTTGCCACTGCAGCTACATATCTGGAACATGTGGTTTGTCCTACTTCGATGTGGTCCAATTTGGAGGAGTGATACATCAACACTCTTCTCTCCCCCTCTTGTTTCTGAAAAAGGATGGATGATGTGAATCCCTCCTTTTCAGAAACATCCAGATGGAATTTGTTTTTGTAGTATTCCGCTCGGACGTCTTCCTGGGCCAGTGCAGCCGGGGCTGTGGCAAGATCTGCATCTCTTATCAGAGCATTCATGGTGGTATGATCTGTTGCTCTAGCCAGAAGGGCCCTTATGTCACCTAGACATAGCCGTAGGCCTGACGTCAGTGTTTGGAGTTGAAGGAGCCATGCAGAGGCACCCCCATGCAGGCTGGGTAATTGTTCCATCAAAGTGGTAAGGTCTGTCATTTTCCAGGGTTGGTATTCTTCATGCCCTCCGTCCGGAGTGGGCCTCAACGGCATCTGCATCTCCGACCCTTCTCGTCCTCCATGTTTGGGATCCCAATCTGTCCTGGACGAGACACCCCTGCTGTTCTGTTCCCTGAGACGTACGGACTGTCTAATAGGTTCGACCAATCCGTCACCTTCCCCATCATTACCCCTTTTATATGGTACGAGCCCTCTCCACGTTCAGCATCTTCTATCATAGATCTGGCCAGTGCTACTGACTCCCTGAGGTCTCGCTCCACCTCCTCTTCATCTTGTCCTGTTCTGTTCTCACCTTCATTGTCCTTGCTGTGGTTCCTTCTTAATGAGGCCCCAGGGGAACATTGTCCTGGTGACGACCATGACCCTTCAGAGACTATTTGACTATCCCCCCGTGTTCTATTTCTGAACCAGTCTGGGTTTGGAGTGGAAGAAAACTGAATCAGCTCTCTGTCTTCTCTCTTCAAAGGGCCTGGTTGAGACCCATTACCCCGTCCTTGTGGGTAGGTTGGTAGAGACCCACCGTGTCCCTGTAGTGAGGCAGGGTTCAAACCCCCCCCACATCCCTGTGTGTATGCTCTTTCCCTTTCCTCCCTTTCTCTATGATCAGGCCTCTCTTCACACACTAGTTGCCCTTCTTGGATCCCCAAAGTCATGCTTCCTTTTAGGTGTCCTTCATGCACCACAAACACCGGTGCCTGTACCACAGCAGGGGTCAAAAAAGGGTTTTGAGGGAGGTGAGTGAATGGATTTTGAAAATAGGGAGGTGGTGTTATTTTCTCTCCCTGTGGCAGTTCTGGGTATAGTTGGGTTGGGGCCGATGGGGCGACTGTGGTGGTAGGTGGGGCGTCATTATTGTTGGGCCTGCCCTCTTTGGTGTCAGATGTGGCTTCAGTGGCCACCCCCATCATGTCAGGTTTTCTGTAAGGGAGTGCTCTTCTAATTTCTTCAATTGCCCAAATTCCTATTTTCAGCTCAGCCTCTGCTCTTTCCCTTTGCTTTGTTCCTTCCTTTTTAAATAAGTGACTCTTATTCTTTTCAGCTTCACTTTCTATCTCTTCCTTCACTGCTTCCCCTAATTCTTTCTCCATAGTGAGGAGTTGCCCTTTTGATGGGGCCCCCCCACTAAGGTAACCTTCTTGCGTCCATTTTAGCCTCACTTTTTCCCAGATTTTTTTTAATGGCTTTATATTGTAGTCTCCCCCCTGCTCTGTCTTCCATTCTCTGATCTAAGTATTCATTGAATTTGTGTTTGGGGACGATGGTCGTGGCCATTTTGTCGTTAAGCTATGTCTGGGTCTATTCTATTTTGGTGCGCTTAGCCCGTCACTGATCGAAACCAGCGATGTAATTTCCGTATCTTCAGTAAATTATTTTTCCGTTTTCCAACAATATTTCAGCTATATCCTTTAGAACAGTATACTAATATATTCACGCGCTCCTGATATAATTGGAATGACAATTCTAGGTACTTATATTCAAAAATTATTATTGCTTTTCGCTTATTCAATTAATTAAATATTTTGGCAAAATATTTCAGAACTGTCCTTTTGGTACAATATACTAATTAATTCAAGCGCTCCTGATATAATTGGAATGACAATTATAGGATCTTTTATTCGAAAGTTATTATTGCTTTTAACTTTTTTTGATTAATTTGAACTTTTTCGATTTATTAAATACTTTGCCAAAACATTTCAGAAATTTCCTTTGGGGACAATATACTAGTATATTCTAGCGCTTCTAAAATAATTGTCAAATTAATTCTAACCCTTAAGGATTTACCAACAGCACGAGAGGGAAAAATCAGGTCAACTCATCAGCAGAAAATAGCTACTTCACAGCGGCACACACATTCAGACTCGGCGGTCACTTTAACACAGCCCCAACTTAGCATATGGCTAATTATTAGCAATCGGTCTCGTGGAACGCTCAATCACCCACGTTGCGCCAACACAACTTGAACATACAATATCACATTAGATTCTTCACGGTAACACTTAGCTGATCAATCTATTGCCCGACTGTGTGAATCGTATTCATATCTATTTTTTTTTTTATTTTTTTTTATGGGTCCTCACGTAACACTTAGTTGATTGCCAATCCAACTAATGCACGACTATCTGGATCTCATCTTCTAATTATGGATTCTTCACGGTAACCCCTAGCCGATCGACTGTCAGCTATGGCACGACTGTATGAATCCCCTTTTTTATTTGTATTTTGTGGACTCCTCACGGTACCCCTAGCCGATCGATCGACTGTCAGCTATGGCCCGACTGTATGAATCCCTTATAAAGCTTATTCTTCACTGTACACCTATTCGATCAGCATACCGACTAGTGCCAGACTATGTGAACAAGTCTTTGACCTATTAGTACTTAGATATCTTTACACCAGGCCTTAGATTCTAAACATTTCCACATAAATTTAACAACAATTCACACTCACCCGAGTACTCCTGATCACAATTTAGATATTGACTATAATACAATATACAGATTTTGATTAAACAGGCATCTGCTCACCTTATAGTTTCGAGCTCTTTTGATCAGTTTCCTGGGTGAGTTGAATCGCGATTCTCCTTCGAACTGTCACCTCTCCTTCTGGAATCTTTCTCCCACGTGTCTCCTGTCTGATCAATTTCTATGGACCGAATTCAAAGATGTCATAACCATCCTCTGCTACCAAGTTTTGTTAATGATACGTTTACTGGAGACAGGAGACCAAGTGGAGACATAGGACGAGGTGGATATTTATATAACAAGGCCGTTTAATTACATGTAAAAATATCTTAGTACATCGTGTACACGGCCCCCTCCTGTCTGATTCGTATGGAATCGTCGGGAAAGAGAGCGCTCTAAACAGTACATTCAGATTATATAGGCAACTAGCAAAGTAGGTTGATCTTGTCGTCTGGCCTTCCGATTGGTCGATCTGGGTCGTGGGTTGTCCTGTCCGGGCCTGATGTCGACATTCCATTGGCTCTTCCCACAGTCCTTTGTCTTGTGCTCCAACCTTGAGTTGTGTGTGTCTGTGATTGTCATGGGGGAGGGGAGTTGTGTGTGTTGTGTCAACTATAGCTAATGTTGAGAAGTTGTTAAAACAAGTTACCAATATCTAATACAATTTCTTACAACAGTGAGAGAGAAAGCTCCTGGATTTCCTCTCTGGTGGTCAGGGCCGATGAAACACAGGTATGTCCCCTGATCAGAAAGGCGTAGGTCGGTGAGGAATAAGTAAATATGTCCCTTTCGGTAACCATCCATGGACACAAATACCCTGTCTTTATACCCAGAGCCATAGGTTATAATCCCTGCCCTGATGGTAAACACATTCTGTCCATCTTTCATACATTTCATATATTCACTGTCCTTTGTCCATTTCTTAGTTAAGCCATGGAAGGCAAGTGTGACATTTCCTCCAACATGGGCAGATATTTCAGTGGCGACCAAGACTTCTAGTTCTACATCTTGTAAATCCTTGTTGTTGCAGACACACTCATACCACCCCATGTCATTGTACTCAGCTGGGGAGATGGTGAGAGAGAGGTTTCCATTCTGGAGTTTAACCCTGTTCTCATAACCCTCTCCTGGGATTAAATTATTTCCGTCAAATGTAGCAACCGTCTTATTAAAGAAGCTTTCTACAGGATCCTGACAATGCCTCCACTCGATGACACCACCATGACATGATCCAGACAAGGGAAGTTCGATCCTGTCATTCAACATCACTGGTAAATGTATAGGATCAGACAAGGAGTATTGTGCAACAAGTGCAAACAGGGAAAAGGTGATGACTCGTCCCGCCTTCATAATCGACGCAGTTCTCTCTGGCAGTGCTCACGCCCTCAAATCGGCTTCAGGAAACTTTGTTGTTGCTTGGCGTTTTTCAGCTGTTACTCACACTTTTATGCATTCAGAAATCTCACTTTAGGGAAGATCTTCGGGATGATGGTGACTCATCTCCCTTATCCGAAAATGTTCTGCTCCTTTTGCTCCTTACCAAGGTTTATACTGCTGCTGTTTTTGATCAAGAGTTCTGGATGCAATATTTTTTATTTTCTTACATTACAAACTAATACGTTTCACAAATATAACGTAAATAATATAGTTAATGACCTTTGTTTTTTTCGTGGGCCAGAAATTGGAGTTCCGGGATACCTTCACAGCCCAGCCGTTCTCCTGACCGGCAACACTAGAGATTCTAGTCGGAGGCAAGACGCTTTTTCATCGTCAAACCAGCAGACTAATCCAACTACCACAAATAACCATGTCCCTGTGTCCTCTGTTCCCTTTTCCTAAATATCATCATATATACACAATATCATGATATACATTATACTATCATTATATTTCTCTGGTACATAAATTATCTAACAGTACCAAACTCAAATCAAAAGAATTCTACATTTATTCAAGGAGTTTATGAAATAAGTTTATTCAAGTAGTATTTTTCCATTTGCAAGTATTAAAAGTAATACATTGGAATTCTTCATTGGAAGAATGTAGACCTACTGTATGTGAGAGCTCCAACGAATCATTCCAATGTAGTACTTTTAATAGATACTTGCAAATGGAAAATATACTACTTGAATAAAATGGATTAAACTACTTGAAAAAACGTAGAAAGCTTCTGATTGAGTTTGGAACTGTCAGATCATTTCTGTACCACAGAAATATAACGATAGTATAATGTCTATAATGATATTGTGTATATATGATGGTATTTAAGAAAAGGGAACAGAGGACAAAGAGACATCGTTACAGTAGTTGGATTAGTCTGCTGGTTTGACGATGAAAAAGCGGCTTAATAACTCCGAGTAGCAGCTGTAGTGGTGTCGGTCAGGAGGAGAACTGCTGGGCTGTGAGCGTATCGGGAGCACTGCCAGTGAAGCCGCCGAACACCTCCACTATATGGGCTTTAGCTCTTTAAGGCTCTTCGGCCGAGAGTCTTTCACTTCCTCAGTGTCAGAAGGCTGCCCCAACTACGCGAACCATAGAATAAATGGAACATTCTGCTGTCACTCTGTGGATCCAAGACCAAGAAAACATCTCTCCTCAGGAAAAAACACTGGCATGACACGCTCTACTCTGCGGTCGCTGCCAGCCACCAGCATTCCTGACACACAATTCATCACTGTCTCTCTACTATCAGAGAGATCCGGAAGAACTGCTGAGTGCCTCTACTGCAGTCCAGCCCATTGAATTCGTATGAGGCCGCCTACATTGCTCTACACTACACCCACATTACGCGCACTCCGCTGCCACCCCAACTACTCACAATGTGCAACCGGTGCGACTCCACACACTGCGCAGCCACCTACACCTCCACTACCTACACTCCGCGGCGACAGGCATCTGATTTGTAAGACTCAAGAAGATGTACAATTTGTAGTTTTAGTCCCCATTGTTGTAGGCCAACCTGCTTACAATGGATCTAATTTTCAACTCAACTTCTATATCTTAACTAAAAAACAAACTCCTGACAGTGAGGTGTACGTCTGTTGCAGAAAGAATGGACAGACTGTGCTGAATGTCACGGCAGGGAATATAACTTATGGCCCTCGGTTTGAGAACTGGGATTCTTGGTCCAACAATGCTTACAGACAGGGACACATTTCTCTCTCTCTCACTGACTTGAGCCGTTCTGATCAGGGGACATACCAGTGCCTCCTCGGCCCTGACAAACAGACGAGAGGAAATCCAGATTCTCTCACTCTCACTGTCACTACTAGAGAAACCCGCTCTGAGGACACAGGAACCCAGTCACCATGGATAAACATGGTGTTAGCATTTGCAGTAGTAGGGTGTGTGAGTTTTCTTACAGGCAGAATGTGGACTCAGTGGTCCAGAATGAACAGTTCAGGATTTATCTTTCGTCGCAGCCCCAGGGGATCACCATAGCCTTCAAAAGAGTCCCAACAGAGTTCTGATGGTCATAGTGATGAGTTACCATGTGTCCTGAGAGGGAGAAAGACACCAGAGAGGTGGATGGATCCTCTACCATCATAGAGATGGAGGAGTTACTCTAGCCTGGTCCCAGACCTCTGTGTGTGTGTGTGTGTGTGTGTGTGTGTGTGTGTGTGTGTGTGTGTGTGTGTGTGTGTGTGTGTGTGTGTGTGTGTGTGTGTGTGTGTGTGTGTGTGTGTGTGTGTGTGTGTGTGTGTGTGTAGCCAAGCCATTAGATGTAGGACTAGTTTTTAAGATGATTATGGAATTAAAATAGAGTTTGAGAGTTTGTTGGGAACAACAAGAGACTTTTTACACTTTGGTCAGTTAGTCATTGTTTCTTCAGCTTCTCCTGCTTTCATCTCCTGTAATTCATAATACTATCAATGTATAATGTGCCTGTTTGGTTTCTGCTGTATTTGTAATATTATTGATATCTGGAACTGATTACTGGTCATCCTGCAGATGTGAGAAGGATCAAATGAACACGGTGAAGGATTTCATGAAGTTAATGTATTTTCTATTATCACTTTTAATACCAAGTTTTAAATATCATTTTGCCTTTTAAAATGAACGGTAGTTTATTATGAAATGTATGAATAAAATATTTGTTTCATTTAAACTATTCTAATGATTTTTCTTCCATTCTTTTGTAAAACATTAAAGTTGTCAAATCCATTTTACATTTGTATTCATTGTGTATCCAAGTTTAATTTTGGATTATATACTGAATTAACAGATCACAAAGGATCATTGGTAATGCAGAATTTTATTCATGATTAATGTTCCACATCAAATGACAAATACAAACCTTCAATGTTGTTCTATAAGATAAGACACAAAACAACATAACAAAACATTTGGGGGTTTACAATATGTTTTAGGATGGATGTTTGACAGAGTACAATATAACTAAAAATATGATGGAATATTTGGAATAATCTTAATGCAAGCATTTAACCTTTATTTAACTAGGCAAGTCAGTTAAGAACAAATTCTTATTTACAATGACGGCCTACACCGGCCAAACCCAGACAACACTGGGCCAATTGTGTGCCGCCCTATGGGACTCCCAATCACGGCCGGTTGTGATAGAGCCTGGAATCAAACCAGGATCTGTAGTGACACCTCTGGCACTGAGATGCAGTGCTGTAGACAGCTGCGCCACTCGGGAGCCCAAATGTAGCATTGTAGTCCACAGATTCATAACATGGTAGTTTTCAATGCAACTAAGCTGCACACTCAGCTGAAAAACACTGATAAAATGCATTAAAAATAATATATGAATTTGTCTTTTCTTTCAAAGGCAACAATAAAGGTGCTACTCTGTCGTTCATTTAGTACTTAACTTGTTGATGGAAGAGGGAAACATGACACATCCCTTTCATATACATTACATTCCCATGCAGCTCTACACTAGCCTGATCCCAGAACAGTTTGTGCTCTCATTATGAAGACGTGACATCACAGTACCATTAAGGAGTTGGTAAGAGATCAGAAACAGACTGACACCCAGGATAACTCTACACTAGCCTGATCCCAGAACAGTTTGTGCTCTTGACAACTCCAAACTGACCCTGTAATTATTTCTTTTTTTTCTGTAAATTGACATCTATGACGGAAGCCTGGAGGTTTTTTCCTTGGTGTGAAAATACAGTCCAGGTGATAACAGGCTACACTGGTAACCAGCTTGGTTCCCAAGTTTCTAATCCATCCTTCAGATGTGAGGTAAACAGCTAGGCCTAGAAAGTGAACTTGTACCAAACACTTTTTAACCTTTAAACTAGGCAAGTCAGTTAAGAACAAATTCTTATTTTCAATGGCGGCCTACGAACAGAACAACAGATTTTTGTCTTGTCAGCTCGGGGATTCGATTTTGGAACCTTTCGGTTACTAGTCTGACACTCTAACCACTATGCTACCCTGCAGCCCCTATTGGTTTAGTAAGCAAACATATTTTTGTGATCCTCCAGAAATGTATTTCCCCAGAAGTCCATTTTCTAACCTGTGTTTGAAAGCTGTTAAATGGAGTGAATTATAACATACATACTTTCCCCTCCCCTCCCCTCCCCCCGCCCTACAGTACCAAGAGTTGATGAGTTTTCCTGACTTCACTTGTCGGTGACACATGCATTATATTTTCAACTTTAACGCCATCTAGTGTATCTATTTTGACATCCCATGGGCTGGGCCAGGTACTCTTTTTCCACCATAAGGGTGCATAGCCTTTTAGATGGGGAGCATGGGGTGCATTACAAAGGGACATAGAGAGTCAGATCCGACCACAAACTAGAAGCTGTTAATATTCACCATCAATACAAAATCAAAGATTCACAGAATAAATAACTGCTTTAGTTGCCCTCCTTCACACTCTCCAGGACCGTAGCTACACATGAAGACACCGAGATCCGAGGTACTTTAAATATAATATATATATATATATATATATATATATACAGTACCAGTCAAAAGTTTTAGAACACCTACTCATTCAAGGGTTCTTCTTTATTTTTTCCTATTTTCTACATTTTTTAAATAATAGTGAAGACATCAACTCTAGAAAATAACAATCATGTAGTAACCAAAAAAGTGTTAAACAAATCAAATATATATATTATATTTGAGATTCTTCAAAGTAGCCAACCTTTGCCTTGATGACAGCTTTGCACACTTTGCACACTTTTTACATTTCATCAACCAGCTTCATGAGGTAGTCACCTGGAATGCATTTCAATTAACAGGTGTGCCGTCTTAAAGGTTAGAGCCAATTAGTTGTGTTGTGACAAGGTTGGGGGGATATACAGAAGATAGCCCTAAGTCCATATTATGGCAAGAACAGTTCAAAAAAAGCAAAGAGAAATGACAGTCCATCATTACTTTAAGACACGAAGGTCAGTCAATATTGAACATTTCAAGAACTTTGAAAAGTTTCTTCAAGTGCAGTTGCAAAAACCATCAAGCGTTATGGTGAAATTGGCTCTCATGGACCGCCACAGGAATGGAAGACCCAGAGTTACCTGCAGAGGATAAGTTCATTAGAGTTACCAGCCTCAGAAATTGCAGCCCAAAAAAAATGCTTCACAGAGTTCAAGTAACAGATACATCTCAACATCAACTGTTTAGAGGAGACTGAATCAGGGCTTCATGGTTGAATTGCTGCAAAGAAACCATTACTAAAGGACACCAATATAAAGAAGAGACTTGCTTGGGCCAAGAAACATGAGCAATGGGCATTAGACCAGTGGAAATGTGTCATTTGGTCTGGAGTTCAAATTGGAGATTTTTGGTTCCAACAGCTGTGTCTTTGTGTATTTCCCACCCTAAAGCATAGAGGTGTTATGGTGTGGGGGTGCTTTGTAGGTGACACTGTCTGTGATTTATTCAATGTAGAAAATAGTAAAAATAAAGAAAAATACTTCAATTAGTAGGTGTTCTAAAACGTTTGACCGGTAGTGTTTACAGTTGAAGTCGGAAGTTTACATACACCTTCGACAAATACATTTAAACTCAGTTTTTCGCAATTCCTGACATTTAATCCTAGTTAATTTTAATCCTAAAATTCCCTATTTTAGGTCAGTTACATTACACACTAATACGTTTCACAAATATAATGTAAACGAATGTAGTTAATTAACCCTGTTATTGGACGTGTAAATGTAACTGGTAAAGTAGTATAGTAATAGATTGGTCTGGTAGATATTCAGTGGTAGAGAGGCAGCGATAGCTTGGCATGTGTAGGCTACATTTCGCTTGGTATGCTTGGTCCTGGTTAGATAACTTTGTGACTACTAACCGAGACTCTGACAATGCAGATGACAGTCCATTTCATAACAGAATAAAGACTGAAGATACCACAGCCACCGCATCACATGGAATTCTGCCTAACCAGCCGATAGCAGCTTTGATCAGCTATGCCACGACAAGAGCAGAACCTTCTGGACGGATCAAACAAGGAAGTGAAAGACGCTCGTCCGTCGAGCCAAAACGAGCTACACCCCAGATAGCAGAGCTGCTCAGCGGCTTCACCTGCCGCTGACTGTCGTCTCCTCACACAGCCCAGACGTTATTCTCCCGTCCAGCAACACTACAACTGCCAGTTGAAATCAAACCATTTTCAGCGTCAAACCAGCAGACTAATCCTTCTACCATTACCCATATCAACCATGTCCCTGTGTCCTTTTCTCATAAATCATAATATCGCTGCCTACACTATCATTTTATACATTATACCATTATATTCCTGTGGTACATAAATTATCTGACAGTTATTTTAAGTTTATTCAAGTGGTTTATTCAAATTTTCTCAAGTACGATATTTGCCATTTGCAAGTATTAACAGTAATTCATACATTGGAATTATTCGTTGGAGATCTCGCTCATATAGTAGCACATACAGGTATACAGTAAAACAGTCCAACACAGTCTCACATTCAATTCGCGCATATATGTACAAAATGTATTTCAGCAGATTTCGTGCGTTTTTGTGCATTTTTGGGGTGTTTTGGGGTGGTTCAATTCGTTTGAAAATGCACGAATTTCTGTGCTACTTAATTCGTGCGAAAAGACACAAATTTAACCAGTAGGTGACACACAAGCCGTTGCAACAACCATGTAGACGCGATAATTTGTATTTCATTTTTGTTCTTCTTAATGGCTAATTCAACGTCATGAATATACAGAAATGTTGTCTTTGTTTAACCATGTTTTAAAATGTGTCGTTGTATGCCTATATGTACTGTTTTAGACTTGCTGAACAGAATTTTTGAGAAAAGACGCACATTTACCTGCGACTTAATTCGTGGGAAATGTTGTTTTATTAATGCCAATGCTGTTTTCTGTGCCTGATTTCGCTTAATACTTTGGATACTGGTGCACTTGTAATCAGAAAGCCTTTTTGTCATGTAGGCAACCATACACGATTTTCTTCATAACCCATTTCATATTTCGTGGAGCCTAAATTACACAATTTTCTTCATAATGCATGTATTACATGTTAATGTAAAATAATGAATTATGTTGGCTTACACTTATGGCCTTTCCAAGGCCTTTCCATACCTTAAGGGAACATTTTAGCACTTGCCATATGGTTAGTGAGAAACGCCACATTGCAAATGTAAGGTCCCTTACTAGACGTCCTGCAACGTTTCTAAAATTCGCGGACGGCGTCGGGCCGTGCGCGGGGGAGAGATCTTTCAGGAAGTCATCAAACTAAATCTCTCGGACGTTCGGTTTCCGTTTTATAAAAATAACACATTTTGGTCATTTTTCCGCAGTCTAGGAAATTCCCACCAGAGGGAAAATAAATAATATTGCAAATGCACAAGCACATTGCAAATGCATGTGGCCTTTTCTCCTAAACGGAAAATATTTCGAAGACGTAATGGACAGTTGGCCCCGAACAAGATGGCGTAGAGGCCTCAACGCTTTTTGAGTTATGGCCATTTTTCTGGGATTAAAGGTCAAAAACGTAAAGTAGGGTGCTAATTTGACCGCTTCACGTCAAAGTACATAAGCATACGGTGTCAGGAAAAAAAGAACCAGCCAAAATATCTATCGTAATTTAAGAGAAATCGTACATTGACAAATTGGTCATGTTCACAAAAAGGAGTTAAAAAAAAAAAAAGTTACAGATCCAGTTGCAGTGTGTTCAGACGAACATTTTTTAAGTGGGTCTCGAAGCTCTGCCACTGCATCGCAGTGCTAGCTGCGCCACCAGAGTCTCTGGGTTCGCGCCCAGGCTCTGCCGCAGCCGGCCGCGACCGGGAGGTCCGTTGGCCTAGCGTCGTCCGGGTTAGGGAGGGTTTGGCCGGTAGGGATATCCTTGTCTCATCGCGCTCCAGCGACTCCTGTGGCGGGCCGGGGGCAGTGCGCGCTAGCCAAGGGGGCCATGTGCACGGTGTTTCCTCTGACACATTGGTGCGGCTGGCTTCCGGGTTGGAGGCGCGCTGTGTTAAGAAGCAGTGCGGCTTGGTTGGGTTGTGCTTCGGAGGACGCGTGGCTTTCGACCTTCGTCTCTCCTGAGCCCATACAGGAGTTGTAGCGATGAGACAAGATAGTAATTACTAGCGATTGGATACCACGAAGAAAAGGGGATAAAAGGATGGAGTGAAAAAGTACGGTGCTTAAAGACACACAAAGCCTGCAATGGCATTGCCATTATCTCCAGGCCGTGCCGAGTTCAACGAGATGCCCCGCTTGACCGTAGCTAGCTCGGTCTGAGTGCAGCGACAGGGACAAGAAGAAGGACCCAAATGACCCTTTGACCTCAATTTCATAGTTTTTTGCTTTTGGGAGACAGAGAGAGAACCGTTAAGGTTAGAAGCACAATTTGACCTCAGGAACGTTCCTAAGGTCCTCCCGATCTGTGCAAGCCTAACATTGACCGTGTGGCATTAACCCTTAATAGTTAAAAGAAGGTGTTTACATCAAACAGTTTACAATGACATGTCTCCCCATAGGAATACATTGCCTGCTCCCCTAAATTCAACCTGAAGCCTATGTGGGTTAATAATGCCTTATGAACCTGTCTTCGATGACAATCCATCAGGCCACTATGAGGTCTACCTGTGTCGATTCTAAGCTTCCTGGAGCAACCGGAAGTGGTTAAATCACCCTAAAAGTGTTTGCCATACCCAACCTGCAGTTTGAGAGAAATAGTGCATTCAACCCTATGTAAATCAGTGAGTTCTTAACGTATAGACTTAAAACTCAGGATTCTGTAAAAGCCCACTCCAATGAGGATATGTGTTTACTTTCAGCTTCCTGTGCCAACCGGAAGTGCCATAATTGGTGTCAAAAGGGCTGTTTCGAAGGGTTAAAAAAGTCAAATCTTTCCAAAACTTAATATATGTGAATAGGCAACCCTCATGAACTGTAAATCAGTCATTCATCCCATCAGATTTCAAGGAAAAATTTACACACCCACACAGAAAGGATGGAGTGACACACTGAGGGGCTTAGAGGCAGACAGTGCCTGCAATAGTTACTTTTGTTTGAACTTTTAAAGAACCGTCAGACCTAGAGTTCTGAAACTTTACAAACCTGTTCTAGAGCTCAGGTCGATTAAGCACGGTGAGTTATGTGGCTCTAGAAGGTTCTCGGACCGATTAAAAACCTTGGTGCATTTGCATTGACTTCAATTCATTTTGAGCATTACAAAATGGTGACATTTAGAAAAGTCCCAGAGTTGCAAGACTAGGTCCATTGAAACCGGCTCGGCCCATAGAGACGGACCCCGACATTTCTGTCCGATAGCTCATTCAAGGACCCCGTAGCAAGGCAATGAAAAAAGTGGATTTTCAGCACCAATTAAGGTATTGCTCGGGCACCGAATGACCTATCGAGCCGAAACTTGGGATTCGAGGTTGCCTCACATAGGGCTAAACATAATGTGAAAACTGGACCCGCAGCTAGAACATAACTACGTATTATTTGTTTTATTATGGTTTAAATGGAAGGCGCTGTAATGCCCGGGGTGTAGTGGAGGAAGGAGTCACACGCAGGAGACAGAGAGTTCAGAGTAGCGTTCTAATTTAATACCACAAACAGGTGAACACGACGCCACTCTAAAATGAATGCTCCACCACATAAACGAGAACACGAAATACCAATGAGATAACGTACACGAACCGTGACACACAAGCATGTACACAAAACAATCCCGCACACCCAGCAGGCCGGGCTGCTGGGTAATAAAGCCCCACAAATCACCCTAACCACAAACAGGTGTCAATAATCAACAAAAAGGGAGGGGGAGGAAAAGTCAGTAGCAGCTAGTAGGCCGGTGACGACGACCGCCGAGCACCACCCGAACAGGGAGGGGAGCCACCTTCGGTGGGAGTCGTTACAGTACCCCCCCCTGACGCGCGGCTCCCGCAGCGCGCCGACACCGGCCTCGAGGACGACCCGGAGGGCGAGGCGCAGGGCGATCCGGATGGAGGCGATGGAAATCCCTCAACATCGATGGATCCAGAATGTCCCCCACCGGGACCCAGCACCGCTCCTCCGGACCGTACCCCTCCCAGTCCACGAGGTACTGCAGGCCCCTCACCCGGCGTCTTGAGTCCAGAATGGCTCGTATCCTATACGCCGGGGACCCCTCGATGTCGAGAGGGGGAGGAGACAACTCAGGACAGAGAGGTAGTTCAGGACAAAGAGGTAGTTCAGGACAAAGAGGTAGTTCAGGACAAAGAGGTAGCTCAGGACAAAGAGGTAGCTCAGGACAAAGAGGTAGCTCAGGACAGAGGGACAACTCCGGACTAGTGGCAGCTCCGGACTGAGTGGCAGCTCCGGACTGAGTGGCAGCTCATGACTGGAAGGCAGCTCATGACTGGAAGGCAGCTCATGACTGGAAGGCAGCTCATGACTGGAAGGCAGCTCATGACTGGAGGGCAGCTCATGACTGGAGGGCAGCTCATGACTGGAGGGCAGCTCATGACTGAAGGGCAGCTCATGACTGAAGGGCAGCTCATGACTGAATGGCAGCTCATGACTGAAGGGCAGCTCATGACTGGAGGGCAGCTCATGACTGGAGGGCAGCTCATGACTGAAGGGCAGCTCATGACTGAAGGGCAGCTCATGACTGGAGGGCAGCTCATGACTGGAGGGCAGCTCATGACTGGAGGGCAGCTCATGACTGAAGGGCAGCTCATGACTGAAGGGCAGCTCATGACTGAAGGGCAGCTCATGACTGAAGGGCAGCTCATGACTGTAGGGCAGCTCATGACTGTAGGGCAGGTCATGCAGCTCCTGACTGGCTGGCGTCTCTGGCAGCTCCTGACTGGCTGGCGTCTCTGGCAGCTCCTGACTGGCTGGCGTCTCTGGCAGCTCCTGACTGGCTGGCGGCTCTGGCAGCTCCTGACTGGCTGGCGGCTCTGGCAGCTCCTGACTGGCTGGCGGCTCTGGCAGCTCCTGACTGACGGACTGCTCTAGCGGCTCCTGACTGACGGATGACTCAGATGGCGCTGGGCAGACAGATGGCTCAGATGGCGCTAGGCAGATGGATGGCTCAGACGGCGCTGGGCAGACGGATGGCTCAGACGGCGCTGGGCAGACGGATGGCTCAGACGGCGCTGGGCAGACGGACGGCTCAGATGGCGCTGGGCAGACGGACGGCTCAGACGGCGCTGGGCAGACGGACGGCTCAGACGGCGCTGGGCAGACGGACGGCTCAGACGGCGCTGGGCAGACGGACAGTTCAGACGGCGTTGGGCAGACGGACAGTTCAGACGGCGTTGGGCAGACGGACAGTTCAGACGGCGTTGGACAGACGGGCAGTTCAGGCACCGCTGGGCAGACGGCAGACTCTGGCCGGCTGAGACGCACTATAGGCCTGATGCGTGGTGCCGGAACTGGAGGTACCGGGCTGAGGGCACGCACCTCAGGGCGAGTGCGGGGAGGAGGAACAGGGCTCTGGAGATGCACTGGAAGCCTGGTGCGTGGTGTAGGCACTGGTGGTACTGGGCTGGGGCGGGAAGGTGGCGCCGGATATACCGGACCGTGAAGGAGGACACGCGCTCTTGAGCACCGAGCCTCTCCAACCTTACCAGGTTGAATGGTCCCCGTAGCCCTGCCAGTGCGGCGAGGTGGAATAGCCCGCACTGGGCTATGCAGGCGAACCGGGGACACCACCTGTAAGGCTGGTGCCATGTACGCCGGCCCGAGGAGACGTACTGGAGGCCAGATACGTTGGGCCGGCTTCATGACATCCAGCTCGATGCCCAACCTAGCCCTCCCAGTGCGGCAAGGTGGAATAGCCCGCACTGGGCTAAGCACGCGTACTGGGGACACCGTGCGCTTTACCGCATAACACGGTGTCTGACCAGTACGACGCCCTCTCACTCCACGGTAAGCCCGGGGAGTTGGCTCAGGTATCCAACCCGGCTTCGCCACACTCCCCTTTAGCCCCCCCCCCCAAGAAATTTTTGGGTGAGCCTCTCGGGTTTCCAGCCACTCTGCCTTGCAAGCGCCTCATAATGCCGCCTCTCTGCTTTTGATGCCTCCAGCTCCGCTTTGGGACGACGACACTCCTCTGGCTCTGCCCAGGGTCCTTCTCCGTCCAGAATCTCCTCCCATGTCCATTCCTCCTTGTACTGCTGCTGCTGTTGCTGCTGCCCGTTGCCACGCTGCTTGGTCCGGGTTTGGTGGGTGATAAAGCCCCACAAATCACCCTAACCACAAACAGGTGTCAATAATCAACAAAAAGGGAGGGGGAGGAAAAGTCAGTAGCAGCTAGTAGGCCGGTGACGACGACCGCCGAGCACCACCCGAACAGGGAGGGGAGCCACCTTCGGTGGGAGTCGTTACAGGCGCTGTGAATTTTGGGCCTGCTCTGAAATATGTGATAGTTGGCTTCTAAACGAGTTGGAAAAAGTGAGTTTGGAGTCAGATGGTATCAGTTTGGTGTCTGAAAATATCTAATTAGCTGATGGACACTGACTTGCTAGTTGACTTTTGTGCATTTGCAATATGTTTCAACAGTGAAAAACCACCAAAATAGCATTCTGAAATCACCACTAAAAATGACATCACCATAGCCGTGCCGAGTTCAACGAGATGCCCCGCTTGACCGTAGCTTGCTCGGTCTGAGCGCAGCGACAGTGACAAGAAGATGACCCTTGACCTACATTTCAAGTCTTTTGCTTTTGGGAGACAGAGAGAGAACTGTTAAGGTTTAGAAGCACCATTTGACCTCAGGAACGTTCCTAAGGTCTCTGTGCAAGCCTAACCTTGACCGTGTGGCATTAACCCTTAACAGTTAAAAGAAGGTGTTTACATCAAACAGTTTACAATGACATCTCACCCCATAGGAACACATTGCCTGCACCCCTAAATTCAACCTGAAGCCTATGTGGGTTATGAATGTCTTATGAACCTGTCTTCAATGACAATCCATCAAGCCACTATGAGGTCTACCTGTGTTGATTCTAAGCTTCCTGGAGCAACCGGAAGTGATAAAATCACCCTAAAAGTGTTTTGCCATACCCAACCAGCAGTTTGTGATATATAGTGCATTCAACCCTGTGTAAATCAGTGAGTTCTTAACGTATAGACTTAAAACTCAGGATTCTGTAAAAGCATACCCCGATCAGGATATGTATTTACTTATAGCTTCCTGTGCCAACCGGAAGTGCCTTAAAATGGGGTCATAGGTGCTGTTTCGAAGGTTTAAAAAAGTCAGATCTTTCCAAAACTTTAAATGTGTGAATCGGTCAACCCTCATGAACTGTAAATCAGTAATTTCGCTAAACAGATGTAAAGAAAAGCTCTCACACACACACACACACACACACACACACACACACACACACACACACACACACACACACACACACACACACACACACACACACACACACACAGCAAGGATGGAGTGAAAAAGTATGGTGCTTAAAGACACACAGAGCCTTAAATGCTTTTAGGGGGGATCCAGACTTCCATACCCGCTCTGAGAGCGCTATACTACCACCCCCAAATCAATGGGTGCTGGCCTGAGTGATTTATGGAGGTTTTCAAAAAATATTCTAAGTCCAAACTTTTCGTGCACCTGGTATTTTTTTGGGGTTACCAGGCGTCATTTTTCAAAACGGTTGAAATTGCTTTTAGGGGGCATCCAGAGTGTCACATGACCGGATGAGGTAACTATTCTTGTTCTTCTTGTAACTTTCCGGTAGGCTAGAAGCTTTCCGGTGTTTTGCTGAACGACACAGGTCGACGCAGGTATTGCACTTGATTTATCGTTATCGTAACCGTAGGTGCAGCCAAGTGGAAATACGAAAGCTTTTTAGCTATTTCGTACTGATGGTAATTTGAACACAAGAACGTTTCTAGTGAAAAGGTGCTTACACTCAGAGCCATGTATTTTCAGCCACCCTAGCCTTATTACGGGTTAACGTTTTGGTAATTTTGGTTGGCCAACAAAATGTAAGACTACAAGGACTGCATACGTTTCCCCAAATGTTATACGAAAAAAAAACGTTTTTTTATTGATGGACAATGGCAAGGCTGCCATTGTATTTTCAGTTACATTCTGGTCAATAAAAATGGTTTACACGTTTATTTTTTAAGAAATACATGGAACTGCAACTGAATAAAACACCATTAATCATCATGCATTGCTTACATTCATTCTATACTGAAAAGTCTGTTCAGAAAAATCGAAAACAGTACATATAGGCATAAAACCACAATGTTTTAATAGGGATTAAAAAAAGACTATATATATATAACCTCTTATGGTTATATGGTTAAAAAAAGACAAAATATCTATATATTCATAACGTAAAATAAATAAATACAGGCGATCGCGTCTATGGTTGTTGCAACGGCTTGTGTGTCGCCTACTGGTTAAATTCGTGTCTTTTCGCACGAATTAAGTAGCACAGAAATTCGTGTATTTTCGCACGAATTAAGTAGCACAGAAATTCGTGTATTTTCAAACGAATTGAACCACCCCAAAAATGCACAAAAATGCACGAAATCTGCTGAAATACATTTTGTACATATATGCGCGAATTGAATGTGAGGCTGGGCTGAACAGTCACAAATATAATATAAATAAATGTCATAAATATAACAACAACTAAAAGTGCAGAGTGGTAAGATTATAATAAAACTACAGTCATAAATGCTAAAGTGTTAAAAACTGCAGTCAGATAAAAGCTATTCTTGATCCTGGTAGTGGAGGTGCTGCTGTCCTTCCTCCACACAGTAAGCCTGCCCGACTGTCCTGAACCTCCCTCTGGATGGCGGCGGTGGCAGAGTAGAGAGAGAAACCGATGAAGTGTGTAAGACATGCTGGTGGCTGGTAGCGGAGTCGAGTAGAGAGGAGAGAGAGAAACCGATGAAGTGTGTAAGTCATGCTGGTGGCTGGTAGCGGAGTCGAGTAGAGAGTAGAGAGAGAAACCGATGAAGTGTGTAAGACATGCTGGTGGCTGGTAGCGGAGTCGAGTAGAGAGGAGAGAGAGATCTTGGATCCACAGAGCGATAGCCGTACAGAATATTCCCTTTACTCAATATCTGACGGTCCATAGACTAGAGGGAAAGAGAGATGGTGAGAGACTGGTCCGTTCAGAGAACAGGGGGAAAACAGGCTCACGGGCTCTCCTCAATCTGTCCTTACAACATTAGGCGTTTCCAACCAGTAGCGGGGTAAGTCTGGGTGAAAATGATAGTGTCAACAAATCAGATGCCTGTCGCCGCGGAGTGTAGGTAGTGGAGGTGTAGGTGGCTGCGCAGTGTGTGGAGTCGCACCGGTTGCACATTGTGAGTAGTTGGGGTGGCAGCGGAGTGCTCGTACTGTGGGTGTCGTGTAGAGCGCGTAGTTGGGGCCGCGTTTTGACACTGAGGAAGTGAAAGACTCTCGGCCGAAGAGCCTTAAAGAGCTAAAGCCCATATAGCGGAGGTGTTCAGCGGCTTCACTGGCAGTGCTCCCGATACGCTCACAGCCCAGCCGTTCTCCTCCTGACCGACACCACTACAGCTGCTACTCGGAGTTATTAAGCCGCTTTTTCATCGTCAAACCAGCAGACTAATCCAACTACCATAACCATGTCTCTGTGTCCTCTGTTCCCTTTTCTTAAATACCATCATATATACACAATATCATGATATACATTATACTACCGTTATATTTCTGTGGTACAGAAATTATCTGACAGTTCCAAACTCAATCAGAAGCTTTTCTACGTTTTTTCAAGTAGTTTAATCCATTTTATTCAAGTAGTATATTTGCCATTTGCAAGTATCTATTAAAAGTACTACATTGGAATGATTCGTTGGAACTCTCTCACATATAGTAGACCTACATAGCACACAGAGGTAAAGTATCCGTCATCACATAATGTAAACCATGTAGTTTAACGATTGATTCAGAATTGTTGTGTCTGTATCTTGTGGAATAACATTTGAGGTATATATCCATCATTTGATGTTGAAAATGTATTGATAATGTACAAAATACATTCTGAACTACCAAAAAGTTTAAGTTCCACATTTTATTAAACAAATTGAAGACAGTAAACACTCCTGAAATAGACATTAGAGGGAGGTCCATCAGTAGCCTTGGTAACAAGGCCTGGGGTAGAGGGAGGTCCATCAGTAGTCTTGGTAACAAGGCCTGGGATAGAGGGAGGTCCATCAGTAGTCTTGGTAACAAGGCCTGGGGTAGAGGGAGGTCAATCAGTACCATTGGTAACAAGGCCGGGGGTTGAGGGAGGTCCATCAGTAGCCTTGGTAACAAGGCCTGGGGTAGAGGGAGGTCAATCAGTACCATTGGTAACAAGGCCGGGGGTTGAGGGAGGTCCATCAGTAGCCTTGGTAACAAGGCCGGGGGTTGAGGGAGGTCAATCAGTATCATTGGTAACAAGGCCGGGGGTAGAGGGAGGTCCATCAGTAGTCTTGGTAACAAGGCCTGGGGTAGAGGGAGGTCCATCAGTACCATTGGTAACAAGGCCTGGGGTAGAGGGAGGTCCATCAGTAGCCTTGGTAACAAGGCCTGGGGTAGAGGGAGGTCAATCAGTACCATTGGTAACGTGGTCTGAGGCAGAGTGTGGTCAATCAGTAGCCTTGGTAACAAGGTCTGGCGTAGAGGGAGGTCCTTCAGTAGTCTTGGTAACAAGGCCTGGGGTAGAGGGAGGTCCATCCGTAGTCTTGGTAACAAGGCCTGGGGTAGAGGGAGGTCCATCAGTAGTCTTGGTAACAAGGCCTGGGGTAGAGGGAGGTCCATCCGTAGTCTTGGTAACAAGGCCTGGGGTAGAGGGAGGTTCTGACAGGGCTCTGATGATACAGGCAGGTGCATAGGGGACAAAACATGTCCTTGTCCCAATCCTGTCTTCTTCTGTCTCTGATTCACTTTCACTTATAGTGACAGAGAGATGCTCCCCTCCCTGTTCCCCTTCTGGACAGGGACTGAACTGAGATCTTGAGCACCTCTCTTTAAACCAAGCAGGCCTTCTTTCTTTCAATCTACCTCCAAGAAAATAGAAAACAGCAACTAGGATGATCACCAAAACAACCACCACCACGACCAACACCACCACCACCAACACCCATGTTGGCCTTCCTGTGTCGTCGCAGTGCTTCTCTTCAGGAGTGATATTGAGAATGACAGCTTCTGGAACTCCTCTCTGGTGGTCAGGGCCGAAGAGACACTGGTATGTCCCCTGATCAGAAAGGTGTAGGTCAGTGAGGGGGAGGGAAATGTGTCCCTGTCTGTAAGCATCGTTGGACCCAGAATCCCAGTTCTCAATCTGAGGGCCGTAGGTTATATTCCCTGCCGTGACATTCAGCACGGTCTGTTCATTCTTTCTGCAACAGACGTACACCTCACTGTCAGCAGTTTGTTTTTTAGTTAAGATATAGAAGTTGAGTTGAAAATTAGATCCAATGTAAGCAGGTTGGCCTACAACAATGGGGACTAAAACTACAAATTGTACATCTTCTTGAGTCTTACCACAGTGACACTCAAACCACCCGTTGTCATTAAATACAACAGAGGAGATGTTGAGATAGAGGTCTCCATCCCCACGTTTAACCCTGTTCTCAAAGCCCACTCCGGGTGTGAAATCTCCTTGGTGCAGTGTAGCGACCGTGGTGTGTGTAACACCTGATTTACTCTCATGGCGATGCTTCCATTCGACATCACCGTGACATGATCCAGAGAAGGGCAGTGTGACAGTGTCATTCAAAACGACTGTAATTGTAGAAAGAACAGAGGATTCAGCAACGTAGAAAAAAACATTGTGTGAAAAAGCGATAAAAAAGGTCTTCAAAAAACAGTTCATCGTAGAATGCTGGACAGCGGTGAGCAAAGCTGGACGTTTGGTTTGGGGGGGCCGGGCTGGAAGTTGGGGTCAGAGGGCCCAGGCTGGCTGTTGGTGTCCAGGAGTCGGGCCTGTCTGTTGGAGGCTGGGGGGGCAAGGGTTGCTGTTGTCGTACCAGGGGCTGGGTTGGCCGTTTTGGTCCTGTGGCCTGCTGGAGTTCGGGGGCCAAGGCAGTTCTCTCTGGCAATGCTCAAACACTCAATCTGGCATCAGGCTACTTTGTTAGTGTTGGCAGCTTCCTTGTCGCTTCCTTTCTCAGCAAACATTCTAGTTATGAATCTCCTTTCTCAGCAAACATTTTACTTATAAATGTCCTTTCTCAGCAAACATTTTAGTTATAAATGTCTTTTCTCAGCAAATATTCTAGTTATAAATGTCCTTTCTCAGCAAACATTTTAGTTATAAATGGGTAAGATGGTGACTCCTCCCCCTTAAATTATTGCATCTGAGCTCCTAGTGTGGCTCTCGTTTAATTTATCAAGCGTTATACTCCGCTAGCCAGCTCGTCAACCTAAACAGGTTTCTTTCGCCTCTAGACTCCTCCTCCTTAACGTTTCACGAGAATGGACTGCTCCTCCCCTTACCGAGGTTTAGACTGCTGCTGTTTTTGTTCCAGAGTTCTGTATGCAATATTTTTTAAATAGGAACGTTACATTAGACACTAATACGTTTCACAAATATAATGTAAACGAATGTAGTTAATTAACCCTGTTTTGGACGTGTAAATGTAACTGGTAAAGTAGTATGGTCATAGCTTGGTCTGGTAGAGATTCAGCGGTGCTTGGCATGTGTAGGCTACGTTTCGCTTGGTATGCTTGGTCCTGGTTAAATAACTTTGTGACTAATAACCGAGACTCTGACAATGCAGATGACAGTCAGTTTCATAACAGAATAAAGACTGAAGATACCACAGCCACTGCGGCACATGGAATTCTGCCTAACCAGCCGCGATAGCAGCTTTGATCAGCTATGCCAAGAGCAGAACATTTTAAAATGACTTTTATTTCAAGACTGCCGGGCATTCTGCACTGATCAAACAAGGAAGTGAAAGACGCTCGTCCGTCGAGCCAAAACGAGCTACACCCCAGATAGCAGAGCTGCTCAGCGGCTTCACCTGCCGCTGACTGTCGTCTCCTCACACAGCCCAGACGTTATTCTCCCGTCCAGCAACACTACAACTGCCAGTTGAAATCAAACCATTTTCAGCGTCAAACCAGCAAACATCACCTAAAAGTTTCACCTCACATTATCCACTGGTTGCTTTTGTACAGTAAATTATTTAATTGCATGTTTATTTTAAAGCATTTACAAACATGCATTCAAAAAATACAGTATTCAGAATGTATTGATATATTGTGTAGATGAAAAGATATTCATAATTTTACAAATTAACTGAAGGTATTGGTTTCAGTCATTACCCATATCGACCATGTCCTCAGTGTCCTTTTCTCATAAATCATAATATCGCTGCCTACACTATCATTTTATACATTATACCATTATATTCCTGTGGTACATAAATTATCTGACAGTTCTTTTAAGTTTATTGAAGTAGTTTGTTCAAAATTTCTCAAGTACGATATTTGCCATTTGCAAGTATTAATAGTAATTCATACATTGGAATTATTCGTTGGAGATCTCGCTCATATAGTAGCACATACAGGTATACAGTAAAACAGTCACAAATAGAATATCAATAAATATCATAAATATAACAACAATTATAAGTGCAGAGTGGTAAGATTATAATAAAACTACAGTCATAAATGCTAAAGTGTTAAAAACAGCAGTCAGATAAAAGCTATTCTTGATCCTGGTAGTGGAGGTGCTGCTGTCCTTCCTCCACACAGTAAGCCTGTCCGACTGTCCTGTACCTCCCTCTGGATGGCGGCGGTGGCAGAGTAGAGAGAGAAACCGATGAAGTGTGTAAGCCATGCTGGTGGCTGGTAGCGGAGTCGAGTAGAGAGGAGAGAGAGAAACCGATGAAGTGTGTAAGTCATGCTGGTGGCTGGTAGCGGAGTCGAGTAGAGAGGAGAGAGAGATCTTGGATCCACAGAGCGATAGCCGTACAGAATATTCCCTTTACTCAATATCTGACGGTCCATAGACTAGAGGGAAAGAGAGATGGTGAGAGACTGGTCAGTTCAGAGAACATGGGGAAAACAGGCTCACGTGCTCTCCTCAATCTGTCCTTACAACATTATGCGTATCCAACTAGTAGCGGGGTAAGTCTGGGTGAAAATGATAGTGTCAACAAATCAGATACCTGTCGCCGCGGAGTGTAGGTAGTGGAGGTGCAGGTGGCTGCGCAGTGTGTGGAGTCGCACCGGTTGCACATTGTGAGTAGTTGGGGTGGCAGCGGAGTGCGCGTAATGTGGGTGTCGTGTAGAGCGCGTAGTTGGGGCAGCCTTCTGACACTGAGGAAGTGAAAGACTCTCGGCCGAAGAGCCTTAAAGAGCTAAAGCCCATATAGCGGAGGTGTTCGGCGGCTTCACTGGCAGTGCTCCCGATACGCTCACAGCCCAGCAGTTCTCCTCCTGACCGACACCACTACAGCTG
This sequence comes from Salvelinus namaycush, assembly GCF_016432855.1. Lineage (NCBI taxonomy): Eukaryota > Metazoa > Chordata > Actinopteri > Salmoniformes > Salmonidae > Salvelinus > Salvelinus namaycush. Next base: position 5,525 of record NW_024057711.1, on the reverse strand, counting down.
CTACTCGGAGTTATTAAGCCGCTTTTTCATCGTCAAACCAGCAGACTAATCAAACTACCATAACGATGTCTCTGTGTCCTCTGTTCCCTTTTCTTAAATACCATCATATATACACAATATCATTATATACATTATACTATCGTTATATTTCTGTGGTACAGAAATTACCTGACAGTTCCAAACTCAAATAAAAAAATATCTACATTTATTCAAGGAGTTTATGAAATAAGTTTATTCAAGTAGTATTTTCCATTTGCAAGTTTTAAAAGTAATACATTGGAATGATTCGTTGGAGCTCTCTCCCATATAGTGGGCCTACATAGCACACAGAGGTTTACAGTAAAACATTCACCAACTCCACCTCAGTGCCACCTTTGCTGACAGCAATGTGATTATCTCCTGCTTCCTAAAATCCTCTATGACGTCCTTTCATTTCTTTGTGTTCAGCTTCAGGTTGTTTCCACTGCACCTCGCTGTTAGACATTGCACTGTTTGTCTGTCTGTAGATAGTGATAGTGATAGATAGTGATAGTGATAGTGATAGTGAAGAACCCTATGAAGTTATTAGTCTCACAATGGATTTCTAGGAGCCCCTTATATTATAGTGCTATGATCATACAAACCAACAGCCCCCTTAATATCTAAACATATTATTTGAAAGACTGAGAATGGAGCGTTCTGCATGAAATATGTACTTTATTATTGTCAATGACATGGCACACAGCCATTGGTTGATGCAAATGTGGCGTGTGGAATGTAGACGTCCTCCTACGAATTCAGTGGGCTGGGCTGCAGAGTAACTCAGCAGTGGCTGGAAGCGACTACAGAGTAGAGCGTGACATGCTAGTGTTTGTTCCTGAGGAGAGATGGTTTCTTGGTCTTGGATCCACAGAGTGACAGCAGAATGTTCCATTTATTCTATGGTTCTTTCCTTCCCTTCTTATTTTTGCCACCATGGCATGATCCAGAGCAGGGGGGTGTAACTGGGTCATTCAAAATCACTGTTATAGTGATAGGAAGAGACACGGAGGATTTTGCAACAAGTGCAAGTAGAATAACAGTCATTACACTTTTCCCCTTCATAATCAAGGCAGCTCTCAAACCCTCAATCTGGCTTCAGTGTACTTTGTTGTTGCTTGGAAGCTTCCTTCTGACTTTTCACTTAGCAAACACGTTGTTATATAGATAACATCTTCGGGAAGATGGTGACTCATCTCCCTTATCCGAAAATGTTCTGCTCCTTACCTTACCAAGGTTTATACTGCTGCTGTTTTTGTTCAAGAGTTCTGGATGCAATATGTTTTATTTTCTTATAAGAACATTACATTACACACTAATACGTTTCACAAATATAATGTAAATGAATGTAGTTGATTAACTTTGTATTTTTCGGGGACTGGGCCGGGAATTGGGGATCGGGGACAAGCTCACAGCCCAGTTCTCTTGACCGGCAACACTACAGATTCTAGTCGGAGGCAAGACGCTTTTTCATGGTCAAACCAGCAGACTTATCCTACTACCGTAACCATGTCCCTGTGTCCTCTGTTCCCTTTTCTTAAATACCATCATATATACACAATATCATTATATACATTATACTATCGTTATATTTCTGTGGTACAGAAATTACCTGACAGTTCCAAACTCAAATAAAAAAATATCTACATTTATTCAAGGAGTTTATGAAATAAGTTTATTCAAGTAGTATTTTCCATTTGCAAGTATTAAAAGTAATACATTGGAATGATTCGTTGGAGCTCTCTCCCATATAGTGGGCCTACATAGCACACAGAGGTTTACAGTAAAACATTCACCAACTCCACCTCAGTGCCACCTTTGCTGACAGCAATGTGATTATCTCCTGCTTCCTGAAATCCGCTATGAGTCCTTTCATTTCTTTGTGTTCAGCTCCAGGTTGTTTCCACTGCACCTCGCTGTTAGACATTGCTCTGTTTGTCTGTCTATAGATAGTGATAGTGATAGATAGTGATAGTGAAGAACCCTATGAAGTTATTAGTCTCACAATGGATTTCTAGGAACCCCTTATATTATAGTGCTATGATCATACAAACCAACAGCCCCCTTAATATCTAAACATATTATTTGAAAGACTGAGAATGGAGCGTTCTGCATGAAATATGTACTTTATTATTGTCAATGACATGGCACACAGCCATTGGTTGATGCAATGTGGCGTGTGGAATGTAGACGTCCTCCTACGAATTCAGTGGGCTGGGCTGCAGAGTAACTCAGCAGTGGCTGGAAGCGACTACAGAGTAGAGCGTGACATGCCAGTGTTTGTTCCTGAGGAGAGATGGTTTCTTGGTCTTGGATCCACAGAGTGACAGCAGAATGTTCCATTTATTCTATGGTTCTTTCCTTCCCTTCTTATTTCTGCCACCATGGCATGATCCAGAGCAGGGGGGTGTAACTGGGTCATTCAAAATCACTGTTATAGTGATAGGAAGAGACACGGAGGATTTTGCAACAAGTGCAAGTAGAATAACAGTCATTACACTTTTCCCCTTCATAATCAAGGCAGCTCTCAAACCCTCAATCTGGCTTCAGTGTACTTTGTTGTTGCTTGGAAGCTTCCTTCTGATTTATTTTCACTCAGCAAACACGTTGTTATAAAGGAAACATCTTCGGGAAGATGGTGACTCCTCCCCCTTATCCGAAAATGTTCTGCTGTATGCAATATTTTTTATTTTCTTATAAGAACATTACATTACACACTAATACGTTTCACAGATATAACGTAAATGAATGTAGTTAACTACCTTTGTTCTTGGACGTGTAAATGTAACTGGTAAAGTAGTATAGTAGTAACTTGGCCTTGTAGATATTCAGTGGTAGAGAGGCAGCGGTAGCTTGGCATGTGAAGGCTACATTTCGCCTGTAGTGTAGTAGTATGCTTGGTCCTGGTTAGATAACATAGTGTCTACTATTTTCCAAAGCATATTTATTTTATAGTGACTGACTTGACTGTCCATTTCGAACCCCAGTTCACTCAGCCTACCTAATGAGTGTTATTGTAGATATTGAGAGACGACTGTAGACTACTAGAGCACTGTCGAGTCGAGAATCTTGTCAGAACCGAGACACTGAGAATGCAGAGGATAGTCAGTTTCATAACATAATAAAGACTGAAGATACCACAGCCACTGCGGCACATGTAATTCTGCCTAACCAGCCACGATAGCAGCTTTGATCAGCTATGCCAAGAGCAGAACATTTTAAAAGTACTTTTATTTCAAGACTGCCGGGGATTCTGCACTGATCAAACAAGGAAGTGAAAGACGCTCGTCCGTCGAGCCAAAACGAGCTTCACCCCAGATAGCAGAGCTGCTCAGCGGCTTCACCTGCCGCTGACTGTCGTCTCCTCACACAGCCCAGACGTTATTCTCCCGTCCGGCAACATTACAACTGCCAGTTGAAATCAAACCATTTTCAGCGTCAAACCAGTAGACTAATCCTTCTACCATTACCCATATCAACCATGTCCTCAGTGTCCTTTTCTCATAAATCATAATATCGATGCCTACACTATCATTTTATACATTAAACCATTATATTCCTGTGGTACATACATTATCTGACAGTTCTTTTAAGTTTATTCAAGTGGTTTATTCAAATTGTATCAAGTACGATATTTGCCATTTGCAAGTATTAACAGTAATTCATACATTGGAATTATTCGTTGGAGATCTCGCTCATATAGTAGCACATACAGGTATACAGTAAAACAGTCACAAATATAATATAAATAAATATAATAAATATAACAACAACTGAAAGTGCAGAGTGGTAAGATTATAATAAAACTACAGTCATAAATGCTAAAGTGTTAAAAACTGCAGTCAGATAAAAGCTATTCTTGACCCAGGTAGTGGAGGTGCTGCTGTCCTTCCTCCACACAGTAAGCCTGCCCGACTGTCCTGAACCTCCCTCTGGATGGCGGCGGTGGCAGAGTAGAGAGAGAAACCGATGAAGTGTGTAAGACATGCTGGTGGCTGGTAGCGGAGTCGAGTAGAGAGGAGAGAGAGATCTTGGATCCACAGAGCGAAAGCCGTACAGAATATTCCCTTTACTCAATATCTGACGGTCCATAGACTAGAGGGAAAGAGAGATGGTGAGAGACTGGTCCGTTCAGAGAACATGGGGAAAACATGCTCAAGGGATCTCCTCCATATCTCCTTACAACATTATGCGTTTCCAAGCAGTCGTGGGGTAAGTCTGGGTGAAAATGATAGTGTCAACAAATCAGATGCCTGTCGCCGCGGAGTGTAGGTAGTGGAGGTGTAGGTGGCTGCGCAGTGTGTGGAGTCGCCCCGGTTGCACATTGTGAGTAGTTGGGGTGGCAGCGGAGGGCTCGTTCTGTGGGTGACGTGTAGAGCGCGTAGTTGGGGCAGCCTTCTGACACTGAGGAAGTGAAAGACTCTCGGCCGAAGAGCCTTAAAGAGCTAAAGCCCATATAGCGGAGGTGTTCGGCGGCTCCACTGGCAGTGCTCCCGATATGCTCACAGCCCAGCCGTTCTCCTACTGACCGACACCACTACAGCTGCTACTCGGAGTTATTAAGCCACTTTTTCATCGTCAAACCAGCAGACTAATCCAACTACCATAACCATGTCTCTGTGTCCTCTGTTCCCTTTTCTTAAATACCATCATATATACACAATATCATGATATACATTATACTATCGTTATATTTCTGTGGTACAGAAATTATCTGACAGTTCCAAACTCAATCAGAAGCTTTTCTACGTTTTTTCAAGTAGTTTAATCCATTTTATTCAAGTAGTATATTTTCCATTTGCAAGTATCTATTAAAAGTACTACATTGGAATGACTCGTTGGAGCTCTCTCACATACAGTTGGTCTACATTCTTCCAATGAAGAATTCCAATGTATTAATTTTAATACATGCAAATGGAAAAATACTACTTGAATAAACTTATTTCATAAACTCCTTGAATAAATGTAGAATTCTTTTGATTTGAGTTTGGTACTGTCAGATAATTTATGTACCAGAGAAATATAACGATAGTATAATGTATATAATGATATTGTGTATATATGATGATATTTAGGAAAAGGGAACAGAGGACACAGGGACATGGTTATTTATGGTATTTGGATTAGTCTGCTGGTTTGACGATGAAAAAGCGTCTTGCCTCCGACTAGAATCTCTAGTGTTGCCGGTCAGGAGAACGGCTGGGCTGTGAAGGTATCCCGGAACTAGAATTTCTGGCCCACGAAAAAAAACAAAGTTCATTAACTAAATTATTTACGTTATATTTGTGAAACGTATTAGTGTGTAATGTAAGAAAATAAAAATATATTGCATCCAGAACTTGAACAAAACCAGCAGCAGTATTAACCTTGGTAAGGTAAGGAGCAGTCCATTTTCGGATAAGGGAGTTGAGTCACCATCATCCCGAAGATCTTCCCTAAAGTGAGATTTCTGAATGCATAAAAGTGTGAGTAACAGCTGAAAAACGCCAAGCAACAACAAAGTTCCT